>NW_016160116.1:36859-64441 GCF_001687245.7 Rhagoletis zephyria | reverse complement strand
GATCCAACGTAGAAAATTAGGTGGAAGACCAAGAAGATCAAGTTTATAGATGAGCAACGAGTGGCACACTTTGTCAAATGCTTTACTGAAGTCAGTATATATAACATCAACAGTTTTGCTTTCACTAAATGCTTTTGAGATATAGGATGTTAATTCAAGTAAATTTGTAGAAGTTGATTTGCCCTTGCAAAATCCATGTTGACTATATGAAATGCTAGAAGAGATAGAATGCGTCAACTGATTTGTTATAATTGATTCAAATAATTTAGGAATTGCAGAAAGCTTAGCTATTCCCCGGTAGTTCTCCACTGAAGATCTGCTACCGCTTTTATGTAACGGGGTTATGAACGATTCCTTCCATATAGTTGGAAAAACGCCCTCTTTAAGAGACAAATTAAATAACGCTGTTAACCCCGTTTTTCTATAGATAATTAAACAAAGATTACAATGGTATAATTATAAATCACTAATTTACTGGTCTTTACTATGCAAATCAACTTCAAAAATTTCAACTGTTAATAGCTAAGTTAGCTTTAGGACAATCTTTACCATTTTATACAGGGTGTCCCAGAAGTAACGTGCCAAACTTTAGGGGAAGGTAGGTTGGGGGTGAGCATGATTCAATAATAAAAGGTTTGCTCAGAAAACAGTTTTCTCGCTTCCTCTTGACAAAATCGGCTCCCTTAGCAAGGCACTGTGTGTGGGTTCGTGTGTGTGTGCAAAGCTTTTGTAAGGGAGTTAAGGGAGTGTCAAAACTCTAATGTCAATAACAAGCAAACCTTTAGTTATTGAATCATGGGGGTGAGCTCCCTGGTAAACAAAAAATTTTCAGGTAAAAGTGTCACCGTTTTTGAAATGTTTACATTTCTTTAATTTAAAAAAATCGTGCCTTTTCATGTATTTTCTTTAACTGCATCTACAAACCAGGCTATACTTAGTAAATTTTTTATGTAAAATACTTCCAGATAGTTGCTTCTCTATAATCAAATGCAATGTAGTTAAAATATATTAAGGAGCCTTCATAAAATTAGGACTATTTTGGGATTTTTAACTTTTTGATATTTTCTTCCCCAACTTTGACTATCTCGGGTGAAAAAAAATGTACTGAGCTATAACTTTACATTACATAAAAAAATTGCTCATTTAATAAAGATTTCAGAAAGGTGCCACACTTACTGTTTTGAATAGAAAAAAAAAAGTTATAGCCGCTTTTGTGGGTAAAGGACTGAGACACGCTAGAATGTATTTAATAGATTTAAATTGAATTTGCTCTTGTTACCGTCAAATNATATTTTCTTAAAAGGTGCCGAGCTTGTATTAGAGTTGAAATGAATAAATTTTTCTTCAAACAACTCATGTATATTTTATTTCACCTTCAAACNCCTCCGGCTTGTGGCGTGCGCCTTGATGTTGTCACACAAAGCGGAAGGACCTACAGTTTTACGCCGACTCCGAACGGCGATTGTATTTTTATGAGAAGCTGTTTTTTCATGGCAGAAATACACTCGAAGGTTTGCCATTGCCTGCCGAGGGACGACCGCTGTTAAGAAAAAACCTTTTTCTATATTTTTTGTGATGTGTCTTTGACCAGGGCTTGAACCCAGGTGCTGATGAGTGAAAACGCGCACTGCTTACCACTACACCACAGCGGCCGACTTCCGGTAAGTAACATAAAATAATGTCAGAAGCAGATACTATTTAGTATGTCATTGGTCGGTAACAAGAGCAACTTAAATTTAAATCTATTAAATACATTCTAGCGTGTCTTAGTCCTTTGCCCACAAAAGCGGCTCTAACTTTTTATCTATTCGAAACAGTAAGAGTGGCATCTTTCTGAAGTCTTTATTAAATGAGCAATTTTTTTATGTAATGTAAATTTATAGCTCAATACATTTTTTTTTCCCCCGAGATAGTCAAAGTTGGGGAAGAAAATATCAAAAAGTTAAAAATCCCAAACTAGTCCTAATTTTATGATGGTCCTTTATATATTTTAACTACATTGCATTTGAGTATGGATAAGAAACTATCTGGAAGTATTTTACATAAAAAATCTACTAAGTATAGCCTGGTTTGTAGATGCAGTTAAAGAAAATACACGAAAAGGCACGATTATTTTTTAGTTCAAAAAAATTTAAATATTTCCAAAACGGTGACACTTTTACCTGAAAATTTTTTGTTTGTCAGAGAGCTCACCCCCCAACTACCTTCCCCTAAAGTTTTGCACGTTACTTCTGGGACACCCTGTATATTCTCATGCACAGAAGTATAGATGCGTGCTAGTTTGACCACATTGAGGCACACATGTATGTGCATAGATATCTGTGTAGGTATAATATTTTTAATGTTCAATAATTTCTTATAAAATTTCAACTTGTACACTTAGGTNCCCCAACTACCTTCCCCTAAAGTTTTGCACGTTACTTCTGGGACACCCTGTATATTCTCATGCACAGAAGTATAGATGCGTGCTAGTTTGACCACATTGAGGCACACATGTATGTGCATAGATATCTGTGTAGGTATAATATTTTTAATGTTCAATAATTTCTTATAAAATTTCAACTTGTACACTTAGGTCTCTTTTTATGCGGGTTTTTTTATGCGGATTTGAATTGATGCGGTTTTTCAAACCCTTTTTTCGCTGTAGCGATTATGCTTTTTTGAGAGCTTTTATTACTTTTTTTTAATGTGTAAGGGGCAATGCTTCTGATAAATAATTTAACTTTGTATTTTTACATACAAGTAATTACTAAGTTATTCGGCTAAGTAACTATGTTACATATGTATAAATGAGAAAATAATATTTATAAAAATCATTATTTTGTATTTCATTTCATAAATGAGTAGGACATTAGCATTTTCAAATGAATATTCCTGGTTTAGTCCCCATACATATGTATGTATGTAGTATAATACAAACTACCATTTGGGGTGTTAAACAGTATTTGATAATTAAGGCTGGTCCACATAGAACTTTCGCGTTGACTTTGTAGTTGGCGTTGGCTTGACAGAACGCACGTTAAAAGTATGCGTTCTACAATGAAGCTTGGCAGAGACTACATACTTTGCATATCAATAATTGCATGAAAAATTATATTTTTTGCCCTCATTTCATTAAAAGTAAAAACATTTCATAAAATTTATTTATTTGCAACAGCTGGACTATGTTCACACAGGCCAATTAGCTGAGGCCAATAAGCTTTAAATTGCGGAATTGAGTTTTGTGTTCACACATACGTCAGCTGCGCAATTAGCGATACGAAATCAGCTGCTGGATTACCTACAGTGATGAAAAAGTTGGTACAATCGTATCTTTATGTAGTTTAAAAGTGCATTCGGTACAAACACACAATTTTAGGTACGTTTGGAACGTAGCCAAATAACTTCTCAGGAAATCAGTTCTTATTTTTATCGACATTTCAAAGCATCTGCACTGCCAAGTGCGGTTTCTGTACCTTCGTCAATACTATTTATATGTGTAAATATCTGTAAATAGTTTGCTGAAATCGAGAAAATCAGGAAATTTCGAGTGCAACTCGCATAAATTCTGAAAAAATATTGCAACCTTGAAAATCTAACTCAATCAAATTCTGCAACAGGGCATTCTTCAACTAAATTTTGAAATAGAGGGTTGTTGAGGATTTTGCTAAAATCGAGAAAATCAGGAAATTTCTATTGCAACTAGCATAAATTCTAAAAAAAAATATATTGCCACTTTGAAAATCTATCTCAATCAAATTCTGCAATAGGGCGTTCTTCAAATAAATTTTGAAATAGAGGGTTGTTGTAAAGTTTTTTTGAGATAGGGCGTCTTCGAACTGGCTGCCGAGATAAGTCGATCTACCACTGAGCAGAGACACTAATGGTGTTTTCGTTTCTACCAAAAAATGTCACCTCTTGATTGCCCCTTTCTCTTTTCGTGTGTGAATAAGGACTAAATTTGCAGTGATACCCTATAACAGGGTTGAGTGTAACACCAAATACATTTTGCACCGTGGAAGGGCAACATTTTTTTGAAGAAATGAAATCACTATAAGTAAGTTCCATTTGGTGTTCCCAACGCAGATAAGTTATTCCTCTTCTCTTGCCAACGCAATGACGACCCTCTTCAGGGGTATGGGAATGTTTTCCATACCAACATGACCTTGCAATACAAGAAGTTGTGTTTGAATTCGCCAAGCCATAACGCATTCGTACATACATATGTATGTAGCTTTTGTTATATGCNTGAAATCACTATAAGTAAGTTCCATTTGGTGTTCCCAACGCAGATAAGTTATTCCTCTTCTCTTGCCAACGCAATGACGACCCTCTTCAGGGGTATGGGAATGTTTTCCATACCAACATGACCTTGCAATACAAGAAGTTGTGTTTGAATTCGCCAAGCCATAACGCATTCGTACATACATATGTATGTAGCTTTTGTTATATGCTTCATCGTACCATTCGTGAACCAAAGCCGAAAGAGGGTTAATGTAAACAAATATACGAATTGTTTACATTTAAAGTTTCAAATAAGCGTACGCCAAATATTGATTTCACTTTGCTTATTACAATATGGGTCAAGGCACATAAATACAGGTAGAAGCCAAAATGACGTTGCTCTCATGAGAACCAAACCTTTAAACTTCAACTTGTTTTTCATTTATTTCCTATATTTCGTTACGCTTTGAATGTCATATCGTTGTTTTTTTTTTTTGAATGTTCGTTAATAACAAATTTTAATTAACATTTGAATTTTTGTAGTGTTGTGCAGTTTATACTTAATGTATGTGTTAAAAATGCAACACCGAAGCGTTGTTTTTTATGTGGTGTTAAATATGAAGCAGATACCATTTAACGTGCCTCAATGTCCTTCGCGTAAAGAGCGTTGCGAAAGCAGCTGTGTGCCAGAGCTGCAGCGAAATGCCTTGCTGTGCGTTAAACATTTTAAAACAACAGATTTCATAAATGCACCGGGAGGTACAGGAAAGGCACGTTTGATGCCAAGTGCTGTTCCTATGACCCTTATGCCGGAAAGTCCCTCCAACAACACTGCAACTCATAAATTAAAAACATAAAACAACATACAAATTAACAAATTTTAACTAAAGAAAAATAAATAAATAGAAACAAAACTTCAAATTTACTCAAAAACGTCAACCAGCGAAATGTAATTTTTTATTTTTCCTTACACACGCTCATTTTTATTTTTACTCTCCCGAAAACTTTGACTTTTGTAGGTTTGATGTCAATTTGGCTTCTACCTGTTTTTATTGTACCATGAATATGGGTAGCATTAATATCACCGATGACAGTTAATTCTTAGGTGGATTTTTATATCATAATCTCATCTTTGTGAAAAGTGTGCAGATAGAGGGTATTATTTCAATAATATAAGCCCTCGATATGTAAAATATATAAAAATTTTATTTCAACGCTATACAAAAAATAAATCTACCTGCGTTACAGCACGACGGGAGAGGGGGAAGGGGGCCGCGGCGTAGCGTGACGCGGTGTGACGCGCCGGTCGCGCGGGGTACGCGGGCCGCCGCGAAGCTAAGCAAATCTAATGTTTGAAAAAGCAATAATGTCAATGGATTTTATTTCGCTTTTGAAAAGGTAATAATGTCAATTAACTTTATTTCCCAACCAGGTGCGAAATAAAGTCAATCGGCTTTATTTTCGTTGATCTTGTAACCTGTCACACACGAAAAAGCTTATTGCACGAGAACTAGTGAAGCGATTTCGAGAAAAGTGTGGCGTTTCAAAGACAAAATTCCAAACCTATCGACAGATACATTTCTGTAAGTAACCAATTCGGTGTCTGCCGTTGAAACTACGGCTTATTTTTGGGTCAATTTTGCGCCTTTAAAGTGCTCTAGCAACTTAGGATTTGCAGATATAACTTTAATTTTCCGGATATAAGTTCTTTGGAGCAGTAGAAATATTATCGTGTACAAATTTTATATAAATTAAAAAAATTGACTTTTTAGGGCAAACAATTTTTGAAAATATTAGCACATTTTTTTTATTTCAAGTTTTTCCTTTAGTTTGGTATATGGGATGTATTGGTTGATATCTTCTAAGCATGTTTATTTTATTCAAATATATGGGCTGAATTTCGGCTTTTGAGTAACAGATGGCGCAATATTTATAACCTAATCGCATACATTCCTACATATGTTGATTGCAGTTAATGTGGATCTGTTTTTCTTTTAGTAATCTATGTATGTATGTATATTAGGGTGGTCCAAGAATGAATGTAAAAAGTAAAGTCGGAATTTTTATGCTCTCACCCCTAGAATTGTTCTATATTGAAAAAAAGTTCACCTCTCTTTTTTAGAATAAAAAAATATTTAGGGGTCGCTCGAAGCGCTCAAGTTATCCATGTATTTTGTATGGGAAATAAAGAACTTTTCGTGGAAATGGTATGGAATTCTTGAAAATCAATATTTTTCGATCGGAGTACTATGTTTCTCTTCAACAGATTTCCAATAATAAAACCGAATTATTTTTTAACAATTTTTTCTTAGTAACTATATTTTATAGGACCACCAAACCCCAAGAAAATGCAATGGGGGATAAATAAAAAATCTTCATTATTAAAAAATGGTTAAATAAATAATTGGATATTGTTATTGGAAGTCTCCTGAAGAGAACCACAGTTTTCCGATCGAAAAATATTGATTTTCAAAAATTCTATACCATTTCCACGAAAAGTGGTTTTTTTCCATACAAAATACATAGAAACGATTGAGCGCTTTGAGCGACCTCTAAATATTTTTTGATTTCAAAATAAAAAATAGGGGTATACTTTTTTGATAGGGGTGAGAGCATTAAAATTCCGACTTTACTTGTTTTCGACCACCCTAATGTACATACTAGGGATGTTGCGGATGTGGAGTTTTAGACCAACGCGGATGCGAATGCGGATGTGGATGTCAAGTATTTTAAAGAAATAATTTAGGTGATTTATGTAGGTAAATAAAAACTGGAAAAGTTAATAATTTTTAATAATGTGGTTTTTATTTAGTACTTGAATTTGAAAATTTAAATTTTATTTAATATATTTAAATTTAATTTAATAAAAAAACACATAAAAAATAAATAAAATATATAAAAAAACAAGTAAGAAATTCGGGCGGAGCCGGACACTAAATACCCGGCGCAAGTATTAAATATATGATTTTCATCTTTCCGAAAGCTACGGCTACATGGTAAGCTGGGGTGTATCAATTTTGAGAGTAAATTGGCGTCCTTAAATTTCGAAATATTGAAGTTTAAAGCATTTCTGAAATTTACCGTTATATGAAAAGCGGCCTCAATTTCAGTCCGATTTCATAAGTTTCAACGTTTTGCTTTTACGTGGCAAGCACAATAACCATAACGAGGTTGGTACAAATTGGTAGAACGGTTACTGAGATACATATATGTGATCATAAGTCGGCGGTGCCACGCCCATTTTCCAAAATTTTATCATAAACGTATTTCTTGGTAAAGAATCGTTGCAAACATCAATTTTGAATAAATTGGCTTTAATATTTACTGATTTATCGAAGATTTGGTATTTCTCTAAATTACCGCTATATGGGATGTGAGCGTGGTTATTGTCCGATTTTAAAAATTTGGTATGTTGTACCAAGGCCAATAACTGTGTCAAGTTTGGAAGAAATTGGTGCAGCGGTTTCCAAGATATNCCGACGGACGGACAGACAGTCACCGCTTAATCGATTTCTCTTTTCATTCTGATCATTTATGTATACATTTGTCTATATCTATCTCGATTCGTTTTGCCTGTTACAAACAACCATTATGTGAACAAAGCTATAATACCCCTGTGCACAAGTGCGCTCGGGTATAAAAATACTTAAAACCCGTTTATTTATTATTTATTAAATGGTGAGAGAGCTTCTCAAACGATATTGATGCAATTTTTTCGAGTTAAGTTGTAGCAAAATAATGAATATCTAACTCCCGGCACTAATCCCAGGAACCAGGATTGTAATAACGAGATCCCAAAAATCCTGGGATCGTAAAAATCTAAAAATGTACATCCCTAACACTTATCTACATACATGTGTAGTATGTATATTATACATATATAGAGATCTCACCAAAGCAGTGTAATAAGAGCTTTAACAGACGGCAGCGTTGATCCGGATCAACTCGGGAATTAACTGCAGTTGATCCGGATCCCGGTCCCAAATAATCCCGATCAACGCTGCCGTCTGTTTAAGCTTTTAGGAGCAATTGTTTGGTTAGCTAAAAAAAATGCTTTAAGCAAGATCTTAATATATATATATGTATATAAATTAAATATATCTCTTTCATATCACATATCTTCATTTGTTAATATAAAAAGAAAGAAGATCTCAATGCAGTTTAAAATACACTGTCTAAAAAACTAAATTTGATTTATTTAAGGAAATTTTTATGAATTTTACTGAAACGACTTTAAATACACTCTAAATTTTTTTGTTTATTTGCGCATATTAAGAAAGGTAACCATTTTCCTCTTTTAATGTGTGCAAATTTGCATACCGTGTAATAAAATTAAACACTGCCTGTTTACTTTAACAAACCAAATTTGTCGCAGAGCGCAAAATAACACATAAAATGTTTAAAATAGAGTAAATATAAGCTCCTAATATTTATTATTTGTAGGAAATGTATTTTTAGTTTCAAAATTTTTGCAACTTTAAACATTTCATGTGCATATTTATGTGTATATTTTAAAGATCTCAAGTTCAAAACCGAATCCTGAACATCTTATACGTATGTATATTTATACAGATTCCTGTTGAAAAATAGATATTTTTCAGTAGTAGTTTTACACACACTTTTCATAGTGTACAGGTACAAATGTAACATATTAATTACTATTTTTTATACTTACTTTGCAAAATACTTATGCATGGGCGTAGCCAGGTAGGGGCAGGGGGTGCTCGAGCCCCCCCCCCCTAACTTTCAAATTTTCCTTATATATATAAAATAGTGCCCTGAAATGCCAGCTTAATAGGGGCTTAAGCAGGCGCTCACTCTTTGTCCATGCTTGTATATGAGCAAATTTCAAAATTTCACATCGCTATCAGCGTTGCCGTTGTGGTCCAATTGGACCAAAATTGGTAGCTACATTCTCCGTTGGTAGCATAGTTGGTTTGATGAAGCTTTTGGTAGGCAAAAATGTTTTGAAAATACAACCAAATTGAACATTAATTCGCTTAATTTAAGTTTGCACGTTCAAAACACTGCTTTCACTTTGCTTACACGTATGATTTCTTGATTTTTATACCCGAGCGCACTTGTGCACAATATATATATATATATATGTATATTAATTTTGTTCACATAACGGTTGTTTGTAACAGCCAAAACGAATCGAGATAGATAAAGACAAATGTATACATAAATGCTCAGAATGAATAGAGAAGTCGATTAAGCCATGTCTGTCTGTCCGTTAGATATCTCAACGAAATTTGGTATGTAGGTTTCCATTTATCCAAGGTAGGTTGGTATTGAAAATGGGCGAAATCGGACTGTAACCAAGCCCACTTCCCATATAACGGTAATTTCCAGAAATACGAAAACTGCGATATTTTAGTAACTACTGAAGATAATTCAATCAAAATTGATATTTAAAATAACTTTCAGACGAAAAATAAGAATATTATAAATTTGTGGAAAATGGGCGTACCCACGTCCACTTATGGTTACATGTGTATAACTTGGTAACCGCTGCACCAATTTCTTCCAAACTTGGCACAGTTGTTGGCATCTGCACAACATACCAAATAGCCGAAAATTTTTAAAATCGGACAATAACGAAAACTGCGATATTTTAGTAACTACTGAACATAATTCACTCAAAATTGATACTTACAATAATTTTCAGACGAAAAATAAGAATATTATAAATTTTTGGAAAATGGGCGTAGCCACGCCCACTTATGGTTAAATGTGAATATCTTGGTAACCGCTGCACCAATTTCTTCCAAACTTGGCACAGTTGTTGGCCTCCGCACAACATACCAAAAATCGGACAATAACTACGCCCACATCCCCTATAACGGTATTTTCCGGAAATACGAAAACTGCGATATTTTAGTAACTACTGAAGATAATTCACTCAAAATTGATAGTTACAATAATTTTCAGACGAAAAATAAGAATATTATAAATTTTTGAAAAATAGGCGTAGCCACGCCCACTTATGGTTACATGTGTATATATTGGTAACCGCTGCACCAATTTCTTCCAAACTTGGCACAGTTGTTGTTTTTGGTGCGGCATACCGATTGGCCGAAAATTTTTAAAATCGGACAATAACCACGCCTACATCCCATATAACGGTAATTTNTAAAATTTTGGAAAATGGGTTGAAAATAATTGAAATCGGACTAAAATTGAGGCCGATTTTCATATAACGGTAAATTTCAGAAATGCTTGAAACTTCAATATTTCGGAATTTAAGGACGCTAATTTACTCAAAATTGATACATCCCGGCTTACCATGTAGCGGTAGCTTTCGGAAAGATGAAAATCATATATTTAATACTTGCGCCGGGTATTTAATGTTCGGCTCCGCCCGAACTTAGACTTTCTTACTTGTTTTCTATATTTTATTAAGCAGACAATAGCTGTTGAAAGAAAGATTGGTGATAGGCAATTTGCAAAGTGTGAATGTATTGGTAAAAAAAATTAGCGCATGCAAATTGAATCAAATTTGGAATTTTTTTATTGAAATGCATAAAATGTCTGCTTTCGTTTTTTTCACACACAAAAAAAAATTGTTTCATATGAATTGAATCAATCTCAAAGATATTAACATATTTTACAATAACATAATTATTTTATTTAAAGGCCCGAATTTATTTTGTTTAATCCTAATTGTGTGTGAATAATTAACCAATACCGTAAACAATATTATGTGTAGTTTTAATTTTTACTGCTAATTTGTGTAGCTAAAAACCCCGCAAACTCGAGAAATCTCGTTTTAATGATGAAAAATTTTTGGTAGTTTGGAAACTGATTTGGTAGTCGTTTTGGTACCTAAAAATATTTTCAAGTGGCAACGCTGATCGCTATAACTGTTGCCAACTTTGTGCCTTTCGCAATAAATTAAGTGCGTTTAGGGAATTAAAACGGAAATTTTTTTAGTTTAACGCTTGTTTCGTTCTTTGGTGCCCTTTTCAAGGTAATCTATACATATAATAAAATTGTAACAGGTCGATGTCTGTACATTATAGATATTAAAGAAAAATTAATGTGTGGTGTCTTTATTAGAGCACCAGAAGCCAAATCAACCATTTTTAGAATTTTTGTCTGTCTGTCTGTCTGTATGTTTGTTCGCGCATCACTCGGAAACGAATGCATGGATTTGAATGCAGTTTTCACCGATGTATTGCTAGAGGCCTAACTAAAAATATAGGAAGAAAAAAATTAGAGAGTTGCCACCTGTTTGATAATTGGAGTTTAAGTAAATTGATAAGAAAAAATGAATATTGCAATATGGGCGTCGAAAGAAAGAGGCTGAAGAAAGCTTACAGCCAAAAATATTTTTTTAGAGTTGCCACCTCTTTGAAAATTTACATTTAATTTAATTTATAAGATAAATTGAGTATTGCAATATGGGTATCAAACTAAAGGGGTTTAGGAAATTTTATTGCCGACAATATTTTTAGGGTATAAAATAAATGAAATCTATATCTACATCTATACATATAATAAAATTGTAACAGGTCGGTGTCTGTACCTTATAGAAATTAAAGAAAAATTAATATGGTGGGTTTTTATTAAAGCTACAGAAGCCAAATAAACAATTTTTAGAATCTTTGAATCTCTGCCTGTCTGTATATTTGTACGCGCATCAGTCGAAAACATGGAATTGAATGCAGTTTTCACCGATGTATCACTAGAGATCTAGCTTCCAATATAGAAGAAAAAATTAGAGAGTTGCCACCTGTGTTTAAAATTTCACACAAAATTATTTTATTGCAAATTCAATGTAAAAAAACAGCTTTTGACTAAACGATGAAAATAAGTGACCCATCCTAAACAATCGACAACGATTGCATATATTTTTTCTCGTAAGTGCTTTGATCGATAAATAATATCGATAACAAAATCGATACTAAAATCGATAAAAATATCGATAAAATCAATTAAAAATCAAAAATCGGCACCAAAATCGATAAATATTCGATAACAAAATTGATTAAAATATCGATAACAAAATCGATAAAAACATCGATAACAAAATTTATCAAAATATCGATAACAAAATCGACAAAAAATATCGATAACAAAATCGATAAATAATCGATACTAAAATCGATTAAAATATCGATTACAAAATCGATAGATAATATCGATAACAAAATCAATAACAACATCAATAACACAATTGATAAAAATATCGATAAATATAACGATGAAAATAAAAGACCAATCCTGACAAATCGGCGACGATTGTATATATTATTTTCTCGTAAGTACTTTGATCGATAAATAATATCGATAAGAATATCGATAACAAAATATACTCGATAAACAATATCGATAACAAAATCGATTCTATAATCGATCAAAATATCGATAACAAAATCGATACTTTAATCGATAAAAATTCGGTAACAACATCGATATATAATCGATAACAAAACTGATAAAAATTTCGATAATAAAATCGACAAAAAAAATCAATAAAAATATCGATAACAAAATCGATAAATAATCGATACTAAAGTCGATAAAAGTATCGATTACAATATCAAATCGATAAAAATATCGATAACAAAATATAAATAAATATATCGATGAAAATAAGTGACCAATCCTAACAAATCGACGATCAATCGATTGCATATATTTTTTTCTCGTAAATGCTTGGCTGCTTATGCTTGCAATACAATTTTCAACCCCTATTTTGAAAATTTAATTAAAAAAGAACGGCTAATGACCAAACGATGAAAATAAGTGCCCAATCCTGACCATTCGACGACCAATCGATTGCATATAGTTGCAAGAATTTACAGGAATTTACAGCGTTCCCGAACTCGTTTTTTTTTGGTAAAGTAGGGGAAAAATGGGAGAGTAAAATCGATCCTCTCTTTGTCAGAAGTTGCAAGATTTTATCCGAAAAATTTTTGCTGCTAATATCTGGTAAAGTGTCAAACCATTAGCTGTTAAAACGATTTGAAAGTTGAATAAGAAAAAAAAGTACATCTGCATTTTCACCTTCTTAAATTTATTGCAGCGAAGAAATATCAAGTATTGTAAGTATTTTTTGTTAATTTGCTTGTGTACTTGCATTACTCTGAGAGCAATTTTGCTGTTTGACAGTTTTACAGGTTTTATCCAGAAAAGTTGAGGAACGAAACTACTTTTTTCTCGTAAATGCTTGGATGGGGCGCTAGCACATACAATTTTCAATCCCTATTTTGAAAATTCAATTTAACAAGTAATTTTCAGCAAAACCGACTTAAAAAAAAAATATATATATGTATATATATTTCATGATCCAATGATCGGATCTAAACCAAATTAGTATGAAACCGCCTCTGAGATACTACCTTTCTATTGCAATCGCATTGAATTATCGAAATCGGTTGACGTGGTCCAAAGTTATGCGGTAACATACATAAAAAAAAAATATATATATATTCCGACGAACTGATAACCTCCTCCTTTTTTGGAAGTCGGTTAAAAAAAAAACGGCTAAAGACCAAGCGATGAAAATAAGTGACCAACCCTGACCAATCGATTGCATATATTTGTTTCTCATAAATGCTTGGATGGGGTGCTGGCACATACAATTTTCAACCCCTATTTTGAAAATTCAATAAAAAAAACGGCTAATGACCAAACGATGAAAATAAGTGACCAATCCATGACCAATCGATTGCATACATTTATTTTTCGTAAATGCTTGGATGGGGTGCTGGCACATACAATTTTCAACCCCTATTTTGAAAATTCAATAAAAAAAACGGCTAATGACCAAACGATGAAAATAAGTGACCAATCCATGACCAATCGATTGCATACATTTATTTTTCGTAAATGCTTGGATGGGGTGCTACCCATATGGAGCCCAACAATTATTTTTGTGTAGTGTTTGATTTCAAAAACAATATAATACATTTTTACAAGAATAATAGATCAAGTTTTTTCGTATAAAATAAGTTTAAGAAAAGAACTCCTTTTTTGTTATATTTCCCAAAAACATCAACTTTTCCAAGTGTTTTCCAGAAAGGCGGTTTTGAGATTTTGATATAGTTGTACGTGTTTTTGAGAAAAGCCTCTCGCAAGGGACAGATGACCCAACAACCGGTATGTATATAGCTGCGAAAATGTAGTGCGCATATCTTCCCATTCCTCTAATGGGTTGCTTTTCAAAAAACATAGGCTGACTTCCAAAACGTATTAATACAATATTTGGAAACTGTTATACCGCGGTATTCAAACTGTTTGTATATGCAGTGTTGCGACTCATTGCAACCATATACTTTGCATATTTTAAATATTAATACAGCAATGAACGATTTTTCTGAATTTTCCACCAAAACACCAATAACAAACGAAGCACCAACTTTGTTTCTGGTGCGCTGATTGTTCTATTGTGTATGATTTCGATAACTTTTCGGATGCGTTTTGGAAAAATATACATTGTCAACATTCTGTAGTTCGGCATTATGGAACATTATACTTTGTACGTATGCAAAGCAATTGACGTTGTGGAAGTCAGCCATGCTGAATCATAATAAGTTTTACGCTTCCGATACAAGTACTTTTTTTTCGATACCTACTTGGATCGCGGTGAAAAGTATCGAGTAATACTTGAATTTAGTAGTATCGATTCATCCCTAGTCGTTGTTCTGACGCCAACGAAGCAACATAGGCAGCGGAATCCAGCATTCGCTATCGCTAATAAATACTTGGTAAATTGAGAAAAGTATCGAGTATGTACTTGAATTTAGTAGTATCGATTCATCCCTAGTCGTTGTTCTGACGCCAACGAAGCAACATAGGCAGCGGAATCCAGCATTCGCTATCGCTAATAAATACTTGGTAAATTGAGAAAAGTATCGAGTATGTACTTGAATTTAGTAGTATCGATTCATCCCTAGTCGTTGTTCTGACGCCAACGAAGCAACATAGGCAGCGGAATCCAGCATTCGCTATCGCTAATTTTGTTCGCTAAAAATCTACTAAAGAATAGCAGGCGCGCCTAACAATATGCAACACATAGTTACATGCTCCTCATACTACCAGCTTTTACGCCCCACTGATTTTCATTTAGAGGATTTTGGCGATGGAAATTTAGCGTGGCGATTGTCAGAATTCCACTGCTGGTAATTTTCCTATGCCACAGTAGACATACTTGCATATACATATGAATAAAATGATTGAAAAAATATTTTATGATACCAAATGCGTTTGGTGATATGCAGTGCCTTTTGTGCCAAATATGTATCTATTAAAGGACTACGCGAATATAATTTCAGTAGACATTGTAATACCTTTCATAGAGATTTTGCTAATTTTCAGGGTGTGCAGAGGGATAGTTTGTTTACTGAAATGAAAACGATTTTTCTTGTAAAGTTTAAGGTATGGATTTCTCAAGTAGAAGAAGAAAATAGGAAAACATTAGTAAGGGACAAACTTCATTAAAAAAGACGTTGGCAAACTTAATAACTTTAAGGGCCGTTTGCACCATGTCTAGTTAATTCTAACTCCCAGTTAAACATCTTTATCGACGTTATCGACACCCATCATATAACATGTGATCGATAAAGCAGTTAACGTGCTTAACTGAAGGATGTACCTCCAGTTAGCGTTAACTAGACATGGTGCAAACGGCCCTAAATATTATTAAAAAAGGAAGATCTTTTTTCAGATAGCATCTATATCAAAGAAATTTTTAATCAAGTTTTGCAGGAACTCAATTGCATGCATGATGTTGTTATTAAAAATATTCTTTTGTTTATTTTAACTGTAATTTCATTAGTTCATGCAAATTCATTGAGGCAAATTTTCTTAATCAGCACGAAGTTCTTAAGAAATTTGCTATGCTTTCTACTATGGTTTGCTAAAGTTTGTTTGTGAAGAGTACAAGGCACCCTTGTTTTCAACAGAAATATATGCCTGATCCATTATTTCGTAAGCAGAAAGTGAGACAGCAGGCTGTAAAATATCAGATGTCAAAACTCCTTGGACACTGCTATTCATACACACGAAATAATCGCAATTTATTTTTTGACCGTTTACTTAAAAGGTTCGTACATTGAAATAAGCAAAATAAGCACGATCGTTAAAATAAGGCTTGAAATCCCTGAATAAGCAAAATAAGCAATTCCAAGCAAATGCTTAAACTTTTCGGCCCTGCATATAATATATAAATTATAATTTTATACATATATATATCATAGTGAAGAACAACAGTATTAATTTTTCATTGTTGACACATTTGGTCTTTAAATTTTACTCTTTTCACCACTGTGCAGTACGATTACGCCGTGTCCAGCGTAGATACGAAAAATGTGGTGCGGACGATGCGGGCGTTAAACGCAGGCAGATTACAAAACCAAACATTTGTTGGTAAATGTAAATGTCCATCGTAGGCACGATTTTGCGATAATGCGTGCATTGCGACGTCCCCGCATCGCACGCATTGTTTTAAAATCAAACTCGTTTGATTTCGCCTGCAGTATAGTTCGAGGAATTCAGCAGTGAAGATGGAAATTCTTATATCAGAAATACATTTCAATATGTTAATGAACAACTACAAAATGAAACTTAAAAAAAAAAATAAATATTTGTGTTTTAATTATTTCAAAGTTAGAAAAAGCCTCTCTTCAACGGATATAAGCGGATATAAAGGATAAAGTTTGTTGTGCTATGATAACAAATATCATGTATATTTTCTGATATGTAGTCAAATGTTTTTATCTGCATTCTTGTATACTCATGAAATTTAATTTCATTTGCGCGCAGTTGTGCGCAAAGATGATGATCTTTTACATTTCTTTTCTCGATTTTTCCAATACATTTAATTCAGGGACGGAAAATAATCATTATTTTTTAATTTTAACCAAAAAATCAACAAGTTGTAATCGTCGTTAAACAATTTTAACGATACTTACGTACTTGTGTTCGTACGTGCTACTGTAATTTACAGTGATTTTTATTTTTCGAATTTAAACAATAAACATTAATTTTTTGTTACTTCATTCTTATTTTTTTCGCTCAAAGATAATGATTATTATTGAGTTTTAGTTTTTCACTTAAGAAGAACTAATGATCATTCAAAAAACTCAAAAGCTATACCTGAGTGACTTCTTGCGTATCCTTTTCAGAGGTAGCGACACCGTAATAAAAGGAATAAGTCCCAAATTTTCAGGTCAAAATTTCAGTTGGTTGCGTTTGTATGGCCTTTTAATTTGTATAATCATTACTTGTAATTGGAAAAATAAAACTCAATAATAATTATTGTCTAGGTTAGGTTAGGTTAGGTTGAAGTTGCTGCCAGGCCCAGAGGACGCCAGCACACTTAGGCCCAATCAGGGCCCATTGTGATACCACATGGATCCAAAACCCCTACTCCTTAAACCAATTCGTTGAGTCTGCGAAACTTAGCAGCTGCCGTATACCAAACTTAGCAGTTGCGCCGTCTAGAAAACCTTTACCTAGGAATTTCTGTATTTTCCTACCTAGTGCTGGGCAATCGCAGAGTAAGTGCCTTATTAATTCAGGCTCTTCTTCGTCGTGGCAGCTCCAGCAGTTGTCGTTGTGACTAACCCCGAGGCGTTCTGCATGCCTTCCTGTCAGGATATGTCCTGTGAGCAGACCAATGGCCAGTGACATATCGCATTTATTGAGGTGAGAATTTCTCTCGATCCCCGTACATCCCATTTTGGCCATGAAAGCTTCGTTGTATTACAGTTTTCAGTGCTCTCCCATCTGGAGGCCGCTTCTTCAAGGAAGTTCTCAATTCGTAAAAGCTTGCAGGAAGCGAGTGGCATACCCATCCTCTTTCAGGCTAGTGAAAGTGGAGAGGAAGTACCTCCCTTGCAAGCTCGCTTGCTTTCTCATTTCCTGGTATGTCACTGTGCCCCGGTACCCATACCAGGTGCAAAGCGAACTGCTCTGCCATCCCATTAAGTGATTTGCGGCAGCTGGCAACTGTTTCCGATTATATAATGACAGAGTCAAGTGCCATAAGGGGCGGTTGACTGTCTGAGTATTTATATATTTCCGTAGTGGCGACAACAGCTAGTTCGCTATAACTTTTAGTGAAAGTGAGCCTTGGTATACAGTAGTCCGTTGTACTCGGTAGTTGTCGGTTAATAAGAATTGTAGTGCGACCACAAGGAGCCGCTTTCCAGCTTTTAAGCCCCTGTAGTCTAAGGGTTGCAGTCGTAGCGTATTCTTCTCCATCTTCTTCTTATTTGGTGCTGTAACCGCCTAAGCGATTTTGGCCGAGTTCAGCAAAGCACGCCAGACGTTTCTCTTCTGTGCCGACTGACGCCAATTGGAAACGCCAAGTCCTTCTCCACCTGATCTTCCCATAGCAGTGGTGGCCTCCATCTTCCTCTGCTACCACCAGCGGGTTTCGAGTTGAATACTTTTAGAGCTGGAGCATCGGTGTCCATTCGAACGACATGGCCAAGCCAGCGGAGCCGCTGTACTTTAATTCGCTGCATTATGTCCATGTCGTTGTAAACCTCATACAGCTCATCGTTCCATCGTCTGCGGTACTTGCCGTCGCCAACGCGTAAAGGCCCGTAAATCTTCCGCAAAATCTTTCTCTCGAACACTCCAAGAGCCGCCTCATCGGATGTTGTCATTGTCCATGCTTCTGCGCCATATACCAGCACGGGCATGATGAGTGAATTATAGAGCGTGGTTTTCGTATGTCGAGAGAGGGCGTTACTCCTGAATTGCCTACTCAGTAAACGAAATTCTCTACTTTCTCGAAATTGTAACTGTCAACAGTGACGTGGGTGCCAAGGCGCGAATTTGCTGACTGTTTGTTTGATGACAGGAGATACTTCGTCTTATCCTCGTCTACCACCAGACCCATTCGATTTGCTTCCTTATCCAACTTGGGAAAAGGCAGAACAGACTTCGCGGTTTTTGATACCGATGATATCGATGTCATTGGCATAAGCCACGCTCTGGTAGTAAATTGTTCCTAAGCGGTTCAGTTCTGCAGCTCTTATTATCTTCGCCAAAATCAGATTAAAGAAGTCACATGAAAGGGAGTCGCCCTGTCTGAAACCCCGTTTTGTGGCGAACGGCTCGGAGAGGTCTTTTCCAATTCTGACGGAGCTGGTGGTATTGCTCAACGTCATTTTACACAGCCGTATGAGTTTTGAGGGGATGCCAAATTCAGACATAGCGGCGTATAGGCAACTCCTTTTAGTGCTGTCAAAAGCGGCTTTAAAGTCGACAAATAGGTGGTGAGTGTCGATCCTTTTCTCGCGGGTCTTTTCCAAGATTTGGCGTATTGTGAATACCTGGTCTATGGTGGATTTGCCAGGTCTAAAGCCACACTGATAAGGCCCAATGAGTTCATTGATGGTGGGCTTCAGTCTTTCACACTATACGCTCGATAAGACCTTGTAACCTATGCTTAGAAGGCTGATCCCGCGGTAGTTGGCGCGAATGGCGGGGTCACCTTTCTTGTGGATTGGGCAGAGCACACTTAAATTCCAGTCGTCGGGCATGCGTTCATCTGACCATATTCTGCACAAGAGTTGATGCATGCACCTTATCAACTCCTCGCCGCCGTACTTGAATAGCTCAACTGGCAGGCTGTCAGCTCCAGCGGCTTTGTTGTTTTTCAGCCGCGTTATTGCTATACGTAACTCGTCATAATCAGGCGGTGGAACTTCGACTCCATCATCCTCGACTGCGGGCTCGGGTTCTTCTTCTCCACAACTTTCCGTGCTGCTACCATTTAGTAGGGCGGAAAAGTGTTCCCTCCATAATTTAAGTACGCTCTGGACATCAGTTACTAGGTCGCCATTATTGTTCTTACAGGAGTGCGCCCCGGTCTTTAAACCTNTTTGTTACCGATGATGTCGATGTCATCGGCATAAGCCAGCAATTGCACGCTCTGGTAGTAAATTGTTCCTAAGCGGTTCAGTTCTGCAGCTCTTATTATCTTCTCCAACATCAGATTAAAGAAGTCACATGAAAGGGAGTCGCCCTGTCTGAAACCCCGTTTTGTGGCGAACGGCTCGGAGAGGGCTTTTCCAATTCTGACGGAGCTGGTGGTATTGCTCAACGTCATTTTACACAGCCGTATGAGTTTTGAGGGGATGCCAAATTCAGACAGAGCGGCGTATAGAACACTCCTTTTAGTGCTGTCAAAAGCGGCTTTAAAGTCGACAAATAGGTGGTGAGTGTCGATCCTTTTCTCGCGGGTCTTTTCCAAGATTTGGCGTATTGTGAATACCTGGTCTATGGTGGATTTGCCAGGTCTAAAGCCACACTGATAAGACCCAATCAGTTCATTGACGGTGGGCTTCAGTCTTTCACACAATACGCTCGATAAGACCTTGTAACCTATGCTTAGAAGGCTGATCCCGCGGTAGTTGGCGCGAATGGCGGGGTCACCTTTCTTGTGGATTGGGCAGAGCACACTTAAATTGAAGTCGTCAGGCATGCGTTCATCTGACCATATTCTTACGAAGAGTTGATGCATGTACCTTATCAACTACTCGCCGCCGTACTTGAATAGCTCAGCTGGCAGGCTGTCAGCTCCAGCGGCTTTGTTGTTTTTCAGCCGCGTTATTGCTATACGTACCTCGTCATAGTCAGGCGGTGGAACGTCGACTCCGTCATCATCGACTGCGGGCTCGGGTTCTTCTTCTCCACAACTTTCCGTGCTGCTAGCATTCATTAGGGCGGAGAAGTTTTCCCTCCATAATTTAAGTACGCTCTGAAAATCGGTTACTAGGCCGCCATTGTTGTTCTTACAGGTGTACGCCCTGGTCTTGAAACCTCGCCTAACCCTTTGGTAAAATTTTCGGGCATTCTTCCTGTTGGCCAACATTTCAACCCCTTCGCACTCACGTATTTCGGCCTCTCTCTTCTTATTGCGGCAAATACTTCTCGCTTCCCTCTTCAGATCCCTATAGCGGTCCCACGCTGAAATCCAACTTCTTCTTCGGCGGCGGTACTTAATGAGCGGGAAATGTGGTTCCACTGCTCGCATATGTCGGTTTGTTGAAGAGTGCTCTCCGAGAGCAGGTGTGAGAGTCGAGTAGCGAAAGCACTGGCTATCTGTTGTGCTTGCAGCTTTTCGACGATAAGCTTTCCTTGCATATTTGGGCGCACATATTTTGCTTCAGAGAGGCGGGTGCGAACTTTGGCTGCAACAAGATAGTGATCCAAGTCGATGTTTGTGTCTCGGAGTATGCGTATGTCTAAAACACTGGAAGCGTGCCTTCCATCTGTCACAACATGATCGATTTGGTTTATCGTTTTTCGATCCGGAGACAGCCACGTAGCTTGATAAATCTTTTTATGCTTGAGCCTAGTACTGCATACTACCATGTTTCGGGCCCCGGCGAAGTCGATCAGCCTCAATCCGTTGTCGGACGTTTGGTTGGACGTTTCGTAGTATCCGACGGTGGTTCCGAAGATCCCTTCCTTGCCCACCCTGGCATTGAAGTCGCCAAGCACGATTTTGATATCATGACGGGGGCAGCGTTCCTATGTGCGCTCCAAGCGCTCATAGAAGAGATCCTTGGATGCCTCATCCTTCTCTTCCGTCGGGGCATGGGCGCAGATGAGCGAGATGTTGAAGAATCTCGATTTGATGCGGATTGTGGCTAGACGCTCGTCCACCGGGGTGAACGACAGTACTCGGCGCCGGAGTCTCTCCCACTACAAATCCAACACCGAATTTGCGCTCCTTTTCATGGCAGTTGTAGTATACGTCGCAAGGCCCCAGACCTTGCTTGCCTTACCCCGTCCAACGCATTTCTTGGATGGCGGTGATGTCAGCTTTTGTCCTTACGAGGACATCAACCAGCCGGGCAGAGGCACCTTCCCCATTAAGGGTCCGGACATTCCAGGTGCATGCCCTCAAATCGTAGTCCTTTAAACATTTGCCGTGGTCGTCATCATAAGGGGGGGTCTCATCCGAGGCTTTGCCTTGCTTCTTCACTGGAAGNGCTTTGCCTTGCTCCTTCACTGGAAGTGGTTTTTACGTGGCGGGTCCCAAAACCAGCGCACAACCCATTGCTGGGACGGGGTTTCGTAACCATATACACGTTTATATAGCGAGCCGCTTGCTCCAAGCAGACACCCGCTTGCAGCCGCACCTACTGTTGAACAGACGCTGCAGACTTCAGTGAGCCCTTAAACCGAATAAGTCGGAGTGGCCCCACCGAAGCTCCCTCTCTTTCTACCGTGACCCAAGGCTCCACTCGGATTGATTACCGCATCTTGCACATGGGTTGCTAACGTTGCCCAGAGTGCGCGAACGAGGACGCAAGAGTCGGGATTGAGTATAGCCATGCAACTGTAACTGCATACCCAGTGCAAAGACTATACCCCATTGCACTCAAGCGCAGCGTTATATCTATGGGTATGATGTTTAGGATCGTGTTCATTGCCATAGTAGGTGTTGTGCGGAGAGCACCACTAATGCAAATCAGGGCCGTTCTCTCCACTTTTTGTAATTTAATACTATTTTCTTTCTTCTCCAGCACTGACCATCATACCACTAACCCATACAGAGGTATTTCACCACGCCGGTGTATATCCAGTGCACTAGTTCCGGCGTTAAACTCCATTTTTGGCCGATTGCTCTCCTGCAGCTATATAGGGCAACCGTGGCCTTGCGCAGCCGCTTAATTTTCTTCTTGGGAACAGTACAAGTTTTGTTTTGCTTGGGTTTACACCTAACCCGTTATTTTTTGTCCAACTCTCGACTTCCTTCAGTTTTACTTGCATAATGTCACATAGGGTCTATGGAAATTTACCACTTACTGTTTGTGTAAGATCATCCGCAAACGCGATAACCTTACAGCCATTCCCCTCCATGTCACACAGCAGTGAGTTTACCGCTGCGACCCATAAAAGAGGGGATAGGACTCCCTCTACGATCCTGGTCAACGATACCCCCGCCAGCTCCGGCCGAACCACCCTGCATCTCAGCATTTGGTTTACGAGCGCAACTAAGCGCGAGTCGATGCCCATGCCCGTCAGCGCTGCCGTTATCGCGCCCTTCATGATGTTGTTAAAGGCGCCCTCTATATCCAGGAAGGCTGCTAGCGTATATTCTTTGATGTCTAGTGATCTTTCTATATGGGACACTATTTCATGTAGCGCCGTTTCTGTAGATCTACCTTTCGTATAAGCATGTTGTGTGGCAGAGAGTCCGTCACCAAGCAACTCTCTGATATGGACCTCAGTCTCTCCATAACCTTCAATTGAAATGACGACAAGGTGATGGGCCCGAAATCCTTTGGGTTGTTGTGGGACACCTTCCCTGCCTTGGGGATGAACACCACTCTTGATTCCCTCTACTTTCTAGGGATATGATTAAGAGCTAATACCAGTGCACGGACTTTACCTCTTTATTGGTAGATCTGCCGACTTTTTAGCTAAATTATATTTTCTATCATTTGTACCAAGAAAGGCTGAAAATCTACCAATATCTTGCGGAAAGAAAGCAAAGAGGTTTAAATGAACATACATATTTTGTCATCGAACACACCCTAAATAAAAATGAAAAGTTAACTTTGACGGAGAATAATTGTTTGAGCCTCCCTCCTATTAAATTAATGCAAGGCCCGAATTAGGGCATCCGTGATCGAATCCAATTTTATACGAAATTTATTTTTGAGCATTCGGTAGTTAGTTCGTTTTTTCAATTTAAATTGAATAGGAGAAAAAACGGCTGTCATCTTATTTCATTCGTTTAGAATCAAGTTTCATTTGATAAGGGATGCCATGATTCGGGCCCAGTTTTATGTAGGTATAGGTTTTTTGTTGAATATGTTATCCACGTGAAATACATTTTTGTTATTTTATATAAAAATACAATTTATCCCAAGGCGAATTCATATTAGGTGATAGCAGGAGTATAAAAACAAAAATTGCACTAAAAAAATGTACGCACAATGCCAGTAGGAGTTACAAAAATTACATTATTTTGACATTATGGACCACCGAGGCGAAAATCCAGCTGCTCTGGTACCACCATCTTTTATGAATTCGCCATGTTTTATCCTATTTGAATAACAACTATCTGATATTGTTTCTTTAAAAAAATCTACCAACTACTACCATTTTTTGCATGTAAAATCTACCAATATTAATTTTTTCGCAGTCCGTGCACTGGCTAATACTCCCTTAATTATAGCGTGTAGCCACGCTGAGCTTAGCTGAAGTGTTTGCTGCAGCTGTATTGGGGCGATGCCATCCAGACCTGGTGATTTATAAGGCTTAAACGTCCCTATAGACCAGATGACCATTTCCCTAGTGAAGAGATCGGTCTTAAAACCGATTGCTATTCTCTTCAATGCTTCTATTGAGTCCGGTAAATTCTTAGATTACTGGAAATTATGCTTCATAGAGCCCGTCTTTAAATCCGGCGATAAAAACAGTGTATTAAACTATCGGGCAATTGTTAAACAAGACGTATTCGCTAAGATCTTCGATCATATTATAAATAAGAAATTATATGAGCACGTAAAATTTTTACTCTGTGACAGTCAACATGGGTTCCTCCCAGGAAAATCGACCGTAACCAATTTAGCAATAATAACTAAAAGCATAATTTCGGCAATGGAACAACGTGCCCAGCTTGATGTCATATACACAGATTTCTCGAAGGCCTTTGATAAAGTTGACCTGAACATCCTCCTATCTTTGGGATTAGTGGAATACTACTAGAGTTCTTTAAAAACTTCCTATTTATTAGGAAATTGGTAGTAAAAATCGGCTCTACAAGATGCAACATTGTCATTAATGCGACTTCGGGTATTCTGCAAGGGACCCATGTTGGTCCCCTTCTTTTCTTGCTTTTTATAAATGATTTACCAGCGCGAATTACTTGGTCAAGGAGTCTAGTTTTTGCAGACGATGTAAAAATCTTTAACCTTATAAAAGACTCCTCGGATTATCAAAATCTACAACAGGACTTGGACGCATTAAAAGATTGGTGTAGCATAAATAATCTAAGTCCCAACGTTGCGTTGTGTCTTACACCCAAAGTCCCAACGCAAAACTGTTCAATTATTCGTTAGGCGGAGCTACCTTACGGCGGAAAAATGAGATTAAAGACCTAGGTGTAATCTTCGACCACAAGTTAACATTCTCCTCACATGTGGATTACGTAGTTAACAAAGCCTATTCTATGTTAGGTTTTATTAAAAGAAACTCAAAGACTTCAGAGATCCTCTTACTCTGAAATGTCTTTATGTGGCTTTGGTCAGGAGCATCCTAGAATATGGAGTCATCATCTGGACTCCTTATTATGATTTCCACTCGCGACGTATAGAAATGATCCAGAAAAAATTCACGTAATTTGCGCTAAATCGAATTAATTGGGCTCGTGGTCCATGTAATGGTACCCATCCTCGTGCCTCAACTGCCGTCGTTACTGGCGCCACTAATGGTGCCCCTACTGGTTCCTCCTTTGGCGTCCCTACCAGCGCCTCCAACACCCTTACTGGTGCTCTTAATGGGGTTCCCACTAGCGTAACCAATGGTACCCGTACTGGTATCCTACCTTACGAATCAAGACGGAAACTACTTGGCTTACAAGCACTGGTGGACAGGAGGTCATATTTAGCCATTATGTTTGCTTACAACACTTTATCCGGAAGTATTCGCTGCCAAGAAATCCGCAATCTCTTTATTGCGAATGAGCCATCTATACAACTTCGGAGCTGCAAGCTTTTTGTAGAAGCTACATACAAGACCTTATATGCATATAACGAGCCAATAGCTAGAATTATTCGCTTATGTAATTCTCACGCATCATCCATAAATTTTAATACTGGGATATATAATTTTAAATAGGATCCGTACAAAATTTTCAATTAATGTAGCGTCACACACACAATGGAAACTAAATTAAAGTTAAGTCTTATGGCCTTATTCATAAAAAATAAAGTAGGTTTAAAGAACTTTATAAAGTGACGTTTTCATACATTTTTCAATTTATAAATCTTTTTTAAAGGTACTTTATTTTTTATGAATAAGACTGTAAGAATATATACTCTGTAGACTAACTGAATTGAAATAAATAAAATCTTCAGTGACCAAATGATCTCCAGTTAGATGTGGCTGCACCGGAATGCTATCCGTGGCATCCGGGAAGTGTGTGCAAAGAAGCTGATCTAGTGATTCCTAAATACTGTGTTATAACAAGATAAAATAAACGCTTTTTTAAGTCCATTTCATGAATTTTAGAAAAAAAACTTTGCCGATTTTTTTTAGAAATGGCAATTTATTTTGAAACAATCTGGACACCCTGGCCACCCCTAAAGAATGCTGAGCGCTCTCCAAGCACATGTGTCTTTCACGTACGAAGAGCGCCAGCTAAGCAATGCACACAGTCCCACTTAGTGTTGCCGTTTTAGCCCTTTGGTGGCTAGATTGAGCTACCGCATAAATTTAAAATTGCCCCTAGCCCTTTGGAGAATTTATTCATACTTGGCAGGAAAAAGTTGTATATTGTCCGTGGACTGGCTAATAGTTCCGTGTAGCCACGCTGAGCTTAGCTGAGGTGTTTGCTGCAGCAGTATTTGGGGCGATGCCATCCGGACCTGGTAATTTATAAGGCTTAAACGTCCCTATGGACCAGATGACCTTTTCCCTAGTGAAGAAATCTCCAGTGACCGAATGATCTCCAGTTAGATGTGGCTGTACCGGCATGTTATACGTGGCACCCGGGAAGTGTGTGCAAAGAAGCTGATCTAGTGATTCCTAAAGACTGTGTTATAACAAGATAAAATAAAAGATTTCATGAATTTTATAAAAAAAAAACTTTGCCGATTTTTTTCAGAAACGGCCATTTCTTTTTAAACAATCTGGACACCCTGGCCACCCCTAAAGAATGCTGAGCGCTCTCTGAGCACTTCGTGTTTCGCGTACGAAAAACAATGTTTAACAGAATGGTAGAAAAATTATGAAATTTCGGCTCTAATCATTCCGATCTTTCCTGAACCTCATTTGTAAAAAAATAAATATTGTACCAGCATGCTGGTATATGCTAGTTATATGCTTCGAGCCTGATCACTTGATGGAGCCAGCAAGCTGGTGTCATATATTTCCCCTTTTATACAAAAAGGTTTTTGGTTGGATAAAATAAAAGCTTTTTTTCCAGAATTCATTGTTCATCTATACCATCACTTATTTAAAATGTTTACTTGTATATATGTAAGTTAACACTCGCCAGAGTTAACTCGCTGCGGCGCTCCCACTGTTGCCCACTACACGTGCCGCTAAGTCAGCACAATTACATTCTCACGGCGCACGGCAACCTAACACCCAAAGTCAAGGCCATGGTTAGTACCAGCGATTAATACGTATGCTACTGCATTACTCCAGACGCATCGTCAGCAT
>NW_016160116.1:7318-24658 GCF_001687245.7 Rhagoletis zephyria | reverse complement strand
AAAGCATAATTTCGGCAATGGAACAACGTGCCCAGCTTGATGTCATATACACAGATTTCTCGAAGGCCTTTGATAAAGTTGACCTGAACATCCTCCTATCTTTGGGATTAGTGGAATACTACTAGAGTTCTTTAAAAACTTCCTATTTATTAGGAAATTGGTAGTAAAAATCGGCTCTACAAGATGCAACATTGTCATTAATGCGACTTCGGGTATTCTGCAAGGGACCCATGTTGGTCCCCTTCTTTTCTTGCTTTTTATAAATGATTTACCAGCGCGAATTACTTGGTCAAGGAGTCTAGTTTTTGCAGACGATGTAAAAATCTTTAACCTTATAAAAGACTCCTCGGATTATCAAAATCTACAACAGGACTTGGACGCATTAAAAGATTGGTGTAGCATAAATAATCTAAGTCCCAACGTTGCGTTGTGTCTTACACCCAAAGTCCCAACGCAAAACTGTTCAATTATTCGTTAGGCGGAGCTACCTTACGGCGGAAAAATGAGATTAAAGACCTAGGTGTAATCTTCGACCACAAGTTAACATTCTCCTCACATGTGGATTACGTAGTTAACAAAGCCTATTCTATGTTAGGTTTTATTAAAAGAAACTCAAAGACTTCAGAGATCCTCTTACTCTGAAATGTCTTTATGTGGCTTTGGTCAGGAGCATCCTAGAATATGGAGTCATCATCTGGACTCCTTATTATGATTTCCACTCGCGACGTATAGAAATGATCCAGAAAAAATTCACGTAATTTGCGCTAAATCGAATTAATTGGGCTCGTGGTCCATGTAATGGTACCAATCCTCGTGCCTCAACTGCCGTCGTTACTGGCGCCACTAATGGTGCCCCTACTGGTTCCTCCTTTGGCGTCCCTACCAGCGCCTCCAACACCCTTACTGGTGCTCTTAATGGGGTTCCCACTAGCGTAACCAATGGTACCCGTACTGGTATCCTACCTTACGAATCAAGACGGAAACTACTTGGCTTACAAGCACTGGTGGACAGGAGGTCATATTTAGCCATTATGTTTGCTTACAACACTTTATCCGGAAGTATTCGCTGCCAAGAAATCCGCAATCTCTTTATTGCGAATGAGCCATCTATACAACTTCGGAGCTGCAAGCTTTTTGTAGAAGCTACATACAAGACCTTATATGCATATAACGAGCCAATAGCTAGAATTATTCGCTTATGTAATTCTCACGCATCATCCATAAATTTTAATACTGGGATATATAATTTTAAATAGGATCCGTACAAAATTTTCAATTAATGTAGCGTCACACACACAATGGAAACTAAATTAAAGTTAAGTCTTATGGCCTTATTCATAAAAAATAAAGTAGGTTTAAAGAACTTTATAAAGTGACGTTTTCATACATTTTTCAATTTATAAATCTTTTTTAAAGGTACTTTATTTTTTATGAATAAGACTGTAAGAATATATACTCTGTAGACTAACTGAATTGAAATAAATAAAATCTTCAGTGACCAAATGATCTCCAGTTAGATGTGGCTGCACCGGAATGCTATCCGTGGCATCCGGGAAGTGTGTGCAAAGAAGCTGATCTAGTGATTCCTAAATACTGTGTTATAACAAGATAAAATAAACGCTTTTTTAAGTCCATTTCATGAATTTTAGAAAAAAAACTTTGCCGATTTTTTTTAGAAATGGCAATTTATTTTGAAACAATCTGGACACCCTGGCCACCCCTAAAGAATGCTGAGCGCTCTCCAAGCACATGTGTCTTTCACGTACGAAGAGCGCCAGCTAAGCAATGCACACAGTCCCACTTAGTGTTGCCGTTTTAGCCCTTTGGTGGCTAGATTGAGCTACCGCATAAATTTAAAATTGCCCCTAGCCCTTTGGAGAATTTATTCATACTTGGCAGGAAAAAGTTGTATATTGTCCGTGGACTGGCTAATAGTTCCGTGTAGCCACGCTGAGCTTAGCTGAGGTGTTTGCTGCAGCAGTATTTGGGGCGATGCCATCCGGACCTGGTAATTTATAAGGCTTAAACGTCCCTATGGACCAGATGACCTTTTCCCTAGTGAAGAAATCTCCAGTGACCGAATGATCTCCAGTTAGATGTGGCTGTACCGGCATGTTATACGTGGCACCCGGGAAGTGTGTGCAAAGAAGCTGATCTAGTGATTCCTAAAGACTGTGTTATAACAAGATAAAATAAAAGATTTCATGAATTTTATAAAAAAAAAACTTTGCCGATTTTTTTCAGAAACGGCCATTTCTTTTTAAACAATCTGGACACCCTGGCCACCCCTAAAGAATGCTGAGCGCTCTCTGAGCACTTCGTGTTTCGCGTACGAAAAACAATGTTTAACAGAATGGTAGAAAAATTATGAAATTTCGGCTCTAATCATTCCGATCTTTCCTGAACCTCATTTGTAAAAAAATAAATATTGTACCAGCATGCTGGTATATGCTAGTTATATGCTTCGAGCCTGATCACTTGATGGAGCCAGCAAGCTGGTGTCATATATTTCCCCTTTTATACAAAAAGGTTTTTGGTTGGATAAAATAAAAGCTTTTTTTCCAGAATTCATTGTTCATCTATACCATCACTTATTTAAAATGTTTACTTGTATATATGTAAGTTAACACTCGCCAGAGTTAACTCGCTGCGGCGCTCCCACTGTTGCCCACTACACGTGCCGCTAAGTCAGCACAATTACATTCTCACGGCGCACGGCAACCTAACACCCAAAGTCAAGGCCATGGTTAGTACCAGCGATTAATACGTATGCTACTGCATTACTCCAGACGCATCGTCAGCATGATACTATTTCGCATACTTGTGAAATAGCATCAACCCATAATGCAAGTGTGGGAACTAACGGACGAACTTATTCACAGACAACAATTATGCAACAGGTACGCCGCTGCTGGACATTGGCTATAAAGGGAAGTAGCGGACACAAAGCAGGCAGTCGAGTTCGGGACGGTAACGCTACGGTTTAGATTAAGAATTCTAATTGTAATTAAGTAAATAGAACAAACTGTGTTAGATTCCAAAATTTGTGTTGTAGATTTGTAACTCGTAGTTAGAACTATTGGGCGCGTTGGCCCAAGTAAATTATTTTTTTGACTTATACGGACCTAACGTCCGTAACTTGTATATGTAACTAAAAAATTTTAGCTACCATTTTTAGCCATAACAACATATTTTAGCTCTTTTTTAGCCCTTTTTTTTAAAGGAATTTGGCTACCACTAAAAAGATTTGCGCCAACACTGGTCCCACTTATTGAATCGTTTGAATGTGTAAGTATGCCGCCCATTGCATTAAAGCGATTCAATGAATGAGACTGTGTGGCAGTGATCTGCCACACAAGGTCTGAAATCTACCACATTTTTTGAGTACTTTAATTTTTGCTCGACATAACTTTCTTAATTTAAAGAGCAAAAATTGTCCAACACTAAACACTAACAATAGGCAGAATGGAAGGATAAAATAAACTGTAAAATAGCACATTTTCTCAATATTAATTTTATCGACAGGAAACGTGGTTTTATTGTGTTAAATTGCAAAATATATGATTTATAAAAAGAACTAATAGCGAAAATGTTATAAAATGGCGATTTTTGTGAAAGTATTAGGAAATGTCAGTGCATTTAAAGTTTCTAAAGCGTTGTTTACTTTAGCTTGTGAATTATCAAAATCGGCAAATCCCAAGTAGCGGTTTCTAGAATGTGCCACATTTGTTCGCTACATCGTGATGTGATAAAAAGAAAAGCTGGCAGCAATCCGCGAGGTTGCAGAAATCTTTAAAAATATGTTCGAAAAATATCTTGATATGGAAGGAACTGTCAAGGAAAAAACTGCTAAAACTCAACGCAATTTTTAGCAACTTCTTGCACTTTATTATACTAAAATTAATTTTTTCTTAGATTCTAATTAAAAGGTTTGCGATTTGTGTGAAACCTTTAAGGAATTTTTTCAAATTTTTTTACAAAGTTTGACTCAAAACCTGAGATTTACCACATTTTTTTTTAAATCTACTACATTTTTTTCCAGATTCTACCACACAAATTTGTTTAAATCCAATCACTACTGTATGCGTTGAAAGCATTGCTTCGCTACTGCTGTTCGTATATCAGGGATGATAAATGAGCTTTTTAATTTTGTACCAAATGGCAAAAAAAAGTGTACTAAATAAGCCGAAAAAGTACCAACATTTAAAAGACCATACATACATAGTTACATATATGTTTTTAGATTAGATACAATTTTCTGTATAAAAAGCCATGATATAAAACATGGCGTGTCGAAGGTGGAAAACAAAGGTGCAAATAAATTGTTTTAAAAGGCCATCAAAACGCTAAGCTTCCAAAACAAATGAATATACATATCAAGTTAATCAACAAAAGCGTGTTTATTAAGTGCTAGTAATACAACAATTTTCAAAAAAAAAACCGTTGCATTTAACGGAATGGAAGTTTCACAAAAACATATTGCAAAATATTTACTCTTATAGAAATAAACAAGTTAATAGCAGTGTTCTTGTACCTAAAATCTTGCAAAGTGGGGGAATCAAGAGCGCGAAATGACACTGAGATCTGCCAATTTCTGATGGAAAAAATTTTTCTTTTAATCCTCAGAATTTTTGCTGCTGGATAATTTTGTGAGGAGAATACAAAACCATTCCTACCAAATTTAGCTATTCGTAAGTCAGAAGTTGCACGTTTTTACTGGTTTGCGTTGTCTTCCCCCCAATTTTACTCGCTATGATTCTTTTATGCTCTCGCTGCTAGTACTTACTGGAAAAGTTTATGAATAGACCTATTATGACAGCAACTGTTTTTTGATTTAAGCAAGAGTTTCGTTTTTAATAAACACCACGTATTTACTTAAATAAGGTAGAAAAAGATGACTAAATTTTATGGACAAAAATACAAATCTCCAAGTAAACAGAGTGTGGTATTTCGACATAATTGTGGTGCAGTATTTCGACAAAAATGTATCAAAAATGTTAATGTTGTACCAATGTACTTGTAACTCCCAAAATGTACCAAAAAAGTACAATTGTACCATCAATTTCATCACTGTCGTATATGGGTGAAGCGTTAGGTTTATATATAAGAGGTTGCTCAATGTGCAGGTCCGTTATTCTTTTCTCGCAAAATTGGGCGACAACAAGCAGCGGAAACAACAAGCAGCGTAAAAAACATAAAATTGAAATGAAGTGAAGCGATTTCAAACCAAGTGTAATCGATAGCTTATTCAAAAATACATTTACAGTTAATTTTAACCAAATTTTTACTCATGCCTATATGTCGAAAAAGCCACAAAATCGGATTTTTCACTGCGGAAAATTTTTGCGAAATTTTCATTTAAACTCGCTATATCTCAGACGTTTGTGTATTGATTGATCTGCAATTTGTACACAATAAACTAGATACTACTAAAGAAGATGAGTCTAACTGCACTTCTTAATATTTATTTAAAACAAATTTACGGACATTTTAACATTTTTATAAAAATTAAGGAGGTGATTTTTACAAATGCAAAAGTTGTGTTATGAAGTTTAAAATTTTTATTTTGTTTTAATGCAGTATTAAAGACAAATATATACGGACATTTTTGGGAAAGTTTCAAGATTCGACAACAAGTAGTTCTAAAGTTATAACAATATTATGATAACACCCACGAGCGGTCGCTCGCCTCTAGATGACAAATATTCTTACTGGGCACTTGTACAAGTAATTTTGGAAGTAATATTAAGTGAAATGTTGAAATGCATGAATTTATCAGTGTTATATAACTATTACTGAACTTCATAGACATACATACATACAGTGATTGTTTCACAATATTCGCAATGTTTTTAATAATGATTATTCGGTAGTTTTTCACGAAAATATAGTTGATGTTTTAACAAAAACCATACTAAAAAATCATTCTAAAAATTTTCATCTATATTTTAAAAATTTGACTTACAATTTTCATAGAAAAATTGCGTTGATTTTTGTGAATTTTTGTCTCAATGGTGTTGAACGCATGGAAGCAGATATGTAACAACCTTGAGAAACAAATTCTAAAAAATCAAAGGTAATCTAAAGCGACTTGAAGGTTGCGATTTATTAACTGAGATTGAATGAGCTTCAACTCTGCATACTAAATTTTTTCTAAAAACTGTTATTCAAAATTTTTAAGAAAATTTGTATAATTTTTTTAAGTTTTGCAAAAAGTTTGAAAATTGCATTTATATGGTTTTGTTAAAATATCAACAGTATTTTCGTGAAAAATTAACGAAAAATTAAGAATATTGCGAATATTGTAAAACAATCACTGTACGAATAACCATTTTGACTATGTGTGTAAATATATGTGACCTGGTCTACGAAAAGGGAGCTTACGTGCGAAAACTAGTTTTCTGTGAAAAAGCTGTTAAAAGTAACTCGTAGCAACTCGTTTCGTCAGTTTCTCATTATCTCGTTAATTGTTCTCCGCGCCGGACGTCCAGTAAGTGTTGTTGTTGGTCCAGTAAGTGTTGTTGTTGCTCCAGTAAGTGTTGTTGTTGGTCGGAATATTATTATAGTTCATCGTGTAAGTTGCTAGTGTGGAACATTTAAAAAAGTAACACTGAAGAAGTGACGTTTACTGTTTCTGTTGATTATCGTCTTCGCATTTCGCATGAAATGAAACATGAGTGTTGATGAGGAGTTCAGTGCCGTATACGGACAATATTTCCATGAAAACTACATAAACTACTCAGCATTATTATTTTTGGCCCATAATACGTTTTTCTATTGTGTAATCATGTCTTTATAGCTTATAATTCAATGTATTTTGTTCATTACCAATAAATTATATTTTTTCGTATTTTTACTCTTCTTTCTCTACATTTTTAGTACACTTCTAAGCAAGTTAGGACTTTCTGCTTTTCACCACGTGAAAAAGCATCTCATCTTCCATCCGAATCAACCAAAAAGTGAAAATTGATTTTTTGACACCTAAGCCGCCTTTCCGTAGACCAGGTCACATATATGTATAGAATAGGGCTGAATAAACGATTAGCTGATTCAAGTCTACAGCAAGTTCACAAAATTAATTGAAAACTTTTATCAACCAAAGCATTGTTTATATTTGCTCAACAATGGTTTGATTCAACTAACAATATTGTCCAACCAAGGTAGTCATTTTATTATTATTAAAAAATATGAGTAGTCCACTTGCAAAGTGCGCTATGTAAAATTTTTTAGATTTTTAGTTTTTGGTGGATTACGTACCAGTATTTAAAGTAGATTCATGTCCAGTAACAACACAGTGCAAAATCTTTTTATATTCCGAAAAAATAGCATTAAATCTTAACTCTTCTTCCAAAAGTCGCTATCATACTTATTTATAATCTTTCAAAAGTATGCATCTGATGAACTTAGAAAACTGCTTTAAGTCGTATAGACAGCTAATATTATCTTATATCATGTTATGTTATGCTACATTTTTATAAGGCTCTTATTTATCCAAATTTTTAGGTAATAAAAAAAAATATTCAATTTAAATGTTACTTGTTGTCGTAGTAGTTTTTTCAAATTTGTGGAGTTCTATTATAAAATCACATAACGCTGTTTGCAAGTGGTCTACTCATATACATTTGCCCCAACTAGAAGTCTTAAATAGAATGCAGGCTTTCACGAACTAGATATTTATTTCGCTATATCCAACTATGCTACTTGGTTACTATAACCAAATCTTGGTAATTATAACTAAACCTTTTTCTGGGTGTAGATTAGGGTGGTAAAAAAATTACTAGGATTACTCTTTACCAAAAAAATATACCCCCATTTTTTTATTTTGAAATCAAAAAATATTTAGAGGTCGCTCAATGCGCCCAAAGTTTTCCATGGATTTTATAAGGGGAAAAAACAACTTTTCGTAGAAATGGTATAGAATTCCTAAGAATTAATATTTTTCTATCGTGAAACTCGGTTTATCTGCAGGAGATTCCCAAAAATATTACCCAATCGTTTTTTTTACCATGCAAACTACGAGCGCTTTGAGCGACTTCTAAATATTTTTTGATTTCAAAATAAAACAAGTAAGAAAGTCTAAGTTCGGAGCCGCCTTTCCGAAAACTACTACTACTAAAACTATGTAGAGCATGGTGAGCCGGGGTGGTTTTACTCCTATTTTAAACATCTTCGATAGAACGTTCAGTTAGACATAATGAGATAAACTTATATAGTCATATGTGGGCGATACCACGCCCATTTACCAAAATTCCAAGCAATGTTAGTTCTTTTCAAGGGATTGTTTTTAGTAATTTAAGTCCGATTTCAATAATTTTTTACTTTTACGTTTTACTTTTATGGTAAAGAATTGTTGCAAGCGTAAATTTTGAATAAATTAGCTTTAGTATTTACTGATTTATAGAAGATTTGGTATGTTTCTAAATTACCGTTATATGGGAAGTGGGCGTGGTTATTGTACGATTTTAAACATTTTCGGCCATTTGGTATGTCGTACCAAGGCCAACAACTGTGCCAAGTTTGGAAGAAATTGGTGCAGCGGTTACCAAGATATACATATGTAACCATAAGTGGGCGTGGCTACGCCCATTTGCCAAAAATTTATAATATTCTTATTTTTCGTCTAAAAATTATTGTAAATATCAATTTTCAGTGAATAATCTTCAGTAGTTCCTAAAATATCGCAGTTTTCGTATTTCTGAAAATTACCGTTATATGAGAGGTAGGCGTGGTTATTGTCCGATTTTGCCCGTTTTCAATACCAACCGTCCTACGCCCGAAAGAAGTGCACGTACCAAGTTTCGTTAAGATATGTATCTCAATTTTTACTTGAGTTATCGTGTGCACAGACGGACGGACGGACGGACGGACAGACGGACGGGCGACAGACAGCCACCGCTTAATCGATTTCTCTTTTCATTCTGATCGTTTATGTATACATTTGTCTATATCTATTTCGATTCGTTTTGCCTGTTACAAACAACCGTTATGTGAACAAAGTTATAATACCCTTGTGCACAAGTGCCCTCGGCTATAAAAATAGGGCTATACTTTTTTCGATATAGAGCAATCCTAGGGAGTGAGAGCATTACAATTCCGACTTTACTGTTTTTGGACCACCCTAGTGTAGATATACTAACACAAACCAATTAGAAAATGGAATGAAGAAATTATAGCAAATGTCGCATTCGCAATTGTCAAATTCACAATAATATTAAAAACAGATTGGCGCTGACACAATATGATAGTGTTTGGCCGAGCGAAAAACAGCTTCTCATAAAAATACAATCGCCATTCGGAGTCGGCGTAAAACTGTAGGTCCCTCCGCTTTGTGTGACAACATCAAGGCGCACGCCACAAATCGGAGGAGAAGCTCGGCCAAACACTAACATATGTGTAAGCGCCAATCTATTATTATTATTATAATGCTGGCGGCCGCTGTGGTGTAGTGGTAAACAGTGTGCGCTTCTACTCCGCAGGGCCTGGGTTCAAGTCACTGGTCAAAGTAACATCGCAAAAAAATTTTGAAAACAGGTTTTTTCTTAACAGTGGTCGCGCCTCGGCAGGCAATGGCAAACCTCCGAGAGTATTTCTGCCATGAAAACCAGCTTCTCATAAATATACAATCGCCGTTCGGAGTCGGCGTAAAACTGTAAGTCCCTTTGTGTGACAACATCAAGACACACGCCAAAAATCGGGTGAGAAGCTCGGCCAAACACTAACATATGTGTAAGCGCTAATCTATTATTTTATAAAATAAATCGATTACGTCAATTTGTTTGGAGTTCATACACAACGTTATTGCCAACATATGGACATGATTTCGGACTCATATTCATCGGTGCACTTTTTATGGCATTTTTAAGACGTTTTTGAGGTTAGGAGGTATGCTTTCGAATAAATCGATCACGCCCATTTTTCGTTTTTTTTCTTGAAATGTTACATACGGAAAATTGAGGTTCTAATTCTAATTTTTTCCAAAAATGTATGCGGCTGTCGCTTCAACAACTGACTATGAAAACATGAATTCCAATGCAGCCGTCCACATAGCCAAAATTTAGCTGTTGCAAATAAATAAAATTGTGTGAAACATTTTTCTTTTTTTATCAAATACGGGCAAGAAATATCGTTTTTCTTTTAATTGTTGATATGAAATAATAATTTGTCTGTCGTCTGAAAATCTCGCTTCGTTCTTCTTTTTTCTCTCGCAAGCGAGATAGAGTTTTGGTTACTAGGCATTTGACAGCATATTTTTTCATTTGTAAAATGTCGCCAAAAAAGAAGGTTCCAGCTTTTCAGGCTAAATTTGTATTGAAGAATTCTGCGAAATGAGAAAATACCTGTCAAACAACATGCGAGAGCTCGCAAACCGCTTGGTATGCGAGGAAAAGTATGCTTCGTACCTTTTTCGGTCTAAACGTGCGGAATATCGCATTCGTCGTCAGGCAAGCGAGACTTACCTGCACGTGAAGACGGCCGGTAACGTGCGTTCTGTCAAACCAACGTCCTCGCCAAAGCCAACGCGATAGTTCTATGTGGACCGGCCTTAATACACTCGCAAATTAGTTTTTGAGCGTGTTTTGGGGCAGTATATTGCACACCGTCTCCAAAAGAGTCACGACTGAAATTTTGGAATTTTTGAAACTATGCGCTAAAAATGTACAGAGCTTTTATTTACCTTTCAGCAAAAGCTGGAGCAAAGTTTTGTTATAATTTACTAAAAACCCTAAGGTAAAGTCGCCCTTCCCCATATGATTAGCATGTGCTACGAAATAGCTTTTCGCATTTTCTGACGAACGTATTATCTTGAGTTGTAACTCTTTTGAAGACGGTGTGCGATATGTCAAATTCTGTTCAAAAGAAGTTCATGTACACACGTGGTTTTGTGCGAATGCCTCAAATCTCCATAACAGCCCAGTAGAAATCGGTTGTATGCATTCTTGAAGGATGCTTGCTATATGAGTGAATTCCCTGTGGGGAAAATCTCTAGTTCTGAACTGGTGCGCTTCTAGTACATTTAGACCCAGTACTGGTTCGCGATAAATCTCTTTTGCATGCAAGCAACTGGCGAATTTAACATGGCGATGTCCTAGGAAGTGTCAATTGCCCCCCGCTGCATCCCTTTTTCGATAGTTCCGAACTAGTCCTAAATTCTATAGTTCCGAACCAGTTCTAAAATCGACAGACGAAGGAAAAAAGTATCACGATTTTTCAATCTTTTTGGTTCTTCCGTGTGTGCGATTTTAAGTTATTTTGGAAGAAATTGTTTTCAATTTGAAATTAAATTTGTTTGAATGATTGTAAGAAATGTACGTTTACATACCTTTAACAAACAAGGAAAATTCGTCACTTTAGATATAGATTTCTAGTGAAAAAAACTGAAAAAAATTAGTTTTTTAAAAGTACCACTTTTCGCCGATTTTAGACTGGTGGGGATCTTGTTCCTTTTTGGCGATAAAGACCTAGTACGGAACTAGAAATTTGATTCACTAGTCCGCGGTTTCCCTACAGGGTTGGTCGGAACAATTCATGCGTAGTCATGAATTTCAAATAAATAAAAAAATTAAAATTCTAGCGAATTGCAAGCGAATGTACGTTGTCGTTCTTTTAAGTACATTTCTTGATAAATTTGAAGTTGAATTTTTGTAATATTTTCAGTCTTGTACAAACATTTTAGTGAACGGACTTGTTGTGCGATACTATTTTCAGCACAAACGGGCTTTTACAAGATATGCATTTGCATATGTAAGTGCTACTTTTTTGTATGTCCCCGTATATTAAAATGTATCAGAAAAGTAGCATTTACATATGGGGTTAAATATCTTGTAAGAGCCAATTCACACGATGACTTTTCACCCTGCGTTTTTTCTCTTTTGAAAAAGTCTTCTAAAATCTTCGTGCATTTACACGATGACTTTTTGTTTGCGGCGTTCCTTGCGTATTTTTGAAGTTTATGCGGCCAATTTTCTTTGGTCATTCATTCGGTGAAAAATTATGGCCACTAATAAGGAACTTATAATTGAACAACTTTTAGAAAACGCTGAAATGGTTACTAAACTATCAAATTTAAGCAATAAAGCAGATGTGGAATTAATTTCGGCTTTGCTTGATTGTTGCGAAAGCGCAAATAATTTACCTAACAAAAAAAGAAAAGAATGGTGAAATCTTGGAGACTAAAGCGAAAAGAAAAAGGATCGGTTTCTTTTTTGGTAAACGAGCTGTCCACCGATCAGAAATCTTTTTTCGAATATATCAGAATGACTCAAGATACTTTCAACTATATCCTTGCTGCAATTGAATCTGATATAAAAGAACAGAATACTTGTTAAGTCTTGTTGCACAAGTCTTAAGATTAGTTACGCACACTCATAGGGCACACATTTAGGATGCGCATGTCCTCAGCATGTGGTAACGATTGTAAAGCTCGTCGGCGATTTCAAGCATCCGTTGATGGTTACCCCAGCAACGAGTACATGTGTGAGTGTCGGGTTGAATGTCGGGTGCTTGAAGCTTGCCCGGCGACACTCAAGCATAAAGCGTCAACACCATTTGCAATAAAATTTCGTAGTGGGCGGACGTAAACATGTCTTCATCGGATGACGATTTTTTGCTACTTGCCACTAAAATCTTTATCTTCCGCGAACTTGCTCATTTTACATATCACAACAAACTAACACACTAATGCTTGTCAACGCTTTGCGCCACCATCAATGCGAGCCGACAACAAGTACGTGTGACACGACGATCTCCGATTGCCTCGGTTGCTGGGGTAACCATCAACGGATGCTTGAAATCGCCGACGAGCTTAAGGCCGATAAGTAGAACAATCAGGGTTGCCACTGACGAAAATAAATACTTACCATCTATTTTAAAAAAATCTACCAAATCTAGAAAATATCTACCAAAAACTTTTTTAGTTATTTTAATAAAAACTATAGATTTGTTCTTTGTTTAGTTACTTCAATAAAAAAAATTTTAGTTAGTAATTTTTCTTTAACCAATGATATTATATTTGAGGTCATATTAATGACATCTTCTCGGTTTCCTTCAACTAAAAGCAAAGATGATGAAACTAAAGGCAACAACGAAACTCCATCATTTGAAAAAACTACAACTGGAGTTATTACAGACAAATACAGTGACTGTAAAAATCGCTTGTTGATTTTTCTATAATATTCATAATGTTTTTCAGCTAAAAATTTTATGATTTTATTTTTGTAAAAGAATATTGTTTGCGCTTTAACGAAAATCATGAAAATCAAGGATTAAAGCTATGCATATACCACATTTAGAAGAATTTAATAAATTAGAGCCAAAATTTCGAACTTTTTTTTTGAATTATTAAAACAATTTTTGGGTTTACAGTTTTCAGTCCATTGAATTTTAGTTTAACCAACAATGTGCACATAAAAATTCCCGTTAATTTAAATTTTTTTGCCACCGGATTTTCGTGTCGTTTTCTTTTTTAATTTAAAAACTGCCATTTATAAAACCGCCGTTAATTTTTTTACATTTTTTTTTGAGAACAATCAATCATAGTGTGCCATTGCGTGCCTGTTCATTTTTTATTTTTATTTGAAGAATCATTTAAAATATTTAGGCAATCATAAGATCCTCTGCAACATGAGTTTGAATAGAACACGATATGTTCGCCTTTTATCGAAAGCGTTCGAAAAATAATGCAATTAAGTAGACTATACTTTTAGAAAGGGATTTAAAATAAAAAGATAATTACAAAAAATAAAGCGAGAACGAGAAGTTTTAAAGTTCAAGTAAAATACTTTAACAAAAATCTACCAAAATGACAAAAAATGTACCTTTTTACCAACCCGAATTTTTTCTACCAATTTTGGTAATAATTTACCAAAGTGGCAACCCTGAGAACAATAGAAAGTAGCAATTGTGCGCACGTGCAACGGCATTGTACACATACATACATAGTGCACATGCGCACAACATGACCTAAGGGTTGTTTAGTTGGCAATTATAGACATTACAATTCAGTGCCAGGGTGTATGGGAATAGTCACGTAGGCATTTCTTAAATGTTATGAAATGCGATTGGCTTAAAATGCAAGTGAAACCGTATACTATTTTTATTACTTCCTGGCACTGTCGGTTTAAGTGTTTTTCTAGATAAGTTATACATACCTACTACATGTGTAGTGCAACACACATGTTTTAGATATACTATGGTTAGGGTAAGAATTGTGTATGTGTAGGTTAAGACTTTTTGTTATAAATAAAGGCTCTGGGACACCAGAGCGTCAGTTATCTACCAAACCCCCGCGTAAACAGTTGGTGACCCTAAGTGAGTTTTTTTGAAAAGTGAATTTTTTTTTGTTTCAAATTAAAATTGGCAGTATAAGAGTAGTGGTAAGTATTAATATATTCATACATATATACTCTTAGTCTTTTATCTACATAGTTTTTTGTGTGTATTAAATACCTTAATAAAAAAAAATAATTTTAAAAGCAATGGATTCTGCGCTTAACGAAAATCAAACCATTGCAAGCAGAATCTCTGCTCTGTATGAGGAAATAAAAAATTTTAGGGGGCAAAATATTGAAGAGGGACAGATCCAACGTTGGAGGGGTGTAGTAACCGATCTGTCTAGGCAATTTGAGGAGAACGAGTGTATCCTCAAAGAGGCCTCTTCAACCCTAAAGAGAAACCCTTATTTTAAAGATAACCATGCAGAGCAAATTAGGGGATTTTTCATTAATACCTCAACTCTAATTTTGACCATGGAAATGGAAGCTAAAGCACTAAAAGATAGTTTGCAAGCAGCGGGAGTGATAGCCTCACGACCAGCACCTCAGTCACCTACATCTAGTCACACCTTAGGTTCAATCGCTACAGCTCCCATGATTTCAAAATCAGAACGGCAATTAAAGTTCGTTTTAGAAGATCTTAGCAGGACTATTGACAAATTTTTGGGAAATAAGATTCCAAAAGTCTTCCTTCTGGAAAGTGCCAAAGAAGCTAAAATGATGTATCGCAATTATTGAGGAGAATGTGACGAGAATTGTTTAGAAGATTTATTTCTCAACGTAAGTTTTAAACTCGATGAGGCTTTGGACTTCGCTCCTGAAGATAAAAAAAACGCAGAATGAAAATCTGCCCTACACACTGCCAAAAATAGATATTCCGGTATTCTCTGGAGACTATATTCAGTGGAACACGTTTAGAGAATTGTTTTCCCAATTAATAGGTTCAGCCAGTATCTCGGATACACAGAAAATGATTTGCTTGAAATCAAAGCTAAGAGGGGAGGCGGCAATGACGATCGCGAACCTACCAGCAAATGCAAAAAACTATCCAATTGCTTGGAACCTCTTGGATAATAAATATACCAACTTGAGAGCGCAAACTGCCATTCATTTTTCGAACATAATGGGGGCACCCTATACGACTGAAAATCTAGAAAGTGTAAAACGATTGAAAGAAGTGATTGAGGAAAATTTGCAAGCTCTAAAAGCAACAAAATTGAGTTCTGAAAGTATACTGCAAGGCCTTTTAAGTTTCATTTTAGTACGAAAAATGAGTAATGATTTAAGATTGAAGTATGAAACTTCACTTCAGAACTCACGAGAAATACCCATTGTTGACTCATTGGTGAAATTTTTAAATCATGAGTTTTATGCACTGCAAGCAGTACAAAAATCATCAAAAAAGGATGGGTCATCCAAATGGGATGACCATATTAAAGAATTGGCAAACAAAAAGGAAATCGAATGCATCATGGGATGTAATAATCGACATTTCCTTTTTCAATGCACAAAATTTAAAGACCTTACCATTAAAGAAAAATGGGAACAAGGTTAGAAAAAATAACTTATGCTCGAAATGTTTAAAAAATGGACATTTGAGTAAAAATTGCAATGGGTATAATTGTCGTATATGTAATGAAGGTCATAGCACATTCTTACACAAAGTTAGTAATGAAAAAGGTGCAGTGACAAAAAGTACCATTGCGGATGCGAAAATTCAGAAAAATGCATTTTGTTAGCTACAGCGGTTGTTTATATCCAAGATGCCAAAGGCAAATGGATCAAAGGCAGAGCGCTTCTTGATAGCGGCTCTCAAGTAAATTTGATGTCAAAATCGTTCCTAAAGAAATTAAGACTTAAGGGCGAAGCAATTAAATCGGCAGCGATAGAAGGTGTTGGCAAAACACGTTCAAAAATTGAAGAACGGGTAAATATAAAAATTAAGTCCAGAATGCATATGAGCAATTTCGAAACAAATCTAGACGTACTAATAGCGCAGGAATTAATGTCCAAATTGCCGGCAGAAGAAGCCATTATTAAAAAGATTCCAAATAACATTGAATTAGCTGATCCAAATTTTAATGTTCCTAAGGAAGTGGACATATTAATAGGTTACGAATTAACCTATGGGGATCTCTTTGAAGGAGAAAAAATTTCATTGAATGAAAATAATTTAATAGCCCACAAAACCAAATTGGGTTGGGTTATTACAGGAGCTGCAATGATTAATAGAGCCCCATACATTTGCAGTTTGGCCTCTTTTTCCGAGCCCACAATAGAAAACCAAATAAAAAGTTTTGGGAAATTGAGGAAGATATGGAAAAAGACAAAAAATTTTCAAAGGAGGAGGAAGACTGTCAAACTATTTTTACAAAAACCACAACCAGAAAAGTGGATGGGAAGTTCGGAGTAAACCTCCCCTTTAAAGGAGACATTGAACAATTAGGAAATTCAGAGATTACTGCTAAAAGAAGGTTCTTAGCTATGGAAAAGAAATTGGAGAAAAACTATGAAGTAAAGTCACAGTATCATGAATTTATGAAGGAGTATATAAAATTAAATCAAATGGAGGCTCTAGCCACTCCAAACCAACTTCAGTTCAAATGTTATTTACCTCATCATTATGTACTGAAGCCAGATAGCACTTCTACAAAATTGAGAGTAGTTTTTGATGCATCTGCAAAAACTACTACAAATATATCATTAAATAATTTATTACATACGGGGCCAAGGCTACAAGATGATTTATTTGATATTCTGATGCGTTTCAGAAAACACAAATTTGTAATATCAGCAGACATTGAGAAAATGTTCAGACAAATTTGGGTAAACGAAGAACATCAAAATTTCCAACTAATTTACTGGAGGTGGAAGCCATCGGAGGCCTAAAGACATACAGATTAAAAACTGTTACTTATGGCACTGCGAGTGCACCTTACTTAGCAGTAAAATGTCTACAAACAGCAGCAGAAGATAATAAAGATAAATTTCCAACAGCTTCACAATGCATTCAGTCAGACTTTTATATGGACGATTTGATGACAGGTTGTGATAATCTAACTGAGCTAAA
>NW_016160116.1:210-7293 GCF_001687245.7 Rhagoletis zephyria | reverse complement strand
TGTTAAGTCTTGTTGCACAAGTCTTAAGATTAGTTACGCACACTCATAGGGCACACATTTAGGATGCGCATGTCCTCAGCATGTGGTAACGATTGTAAGGCCGATAAGTAGAACAATAGAAAGTAGCAATTGTGCGCACGTGCAACGGCATTGTACACATACATACATAGTGCACATGCGCACAACATGACCTAAGGGTTGTTTAGTTGGCAATTATAGACATTACAATTCAGTGCCAGGGTGTATGGGAATAGTCACGTATGCATTTCTTAAATGTTATGAAATGCGATTGGCTTAAAATGCAAGTGAAACCGTATACTATTTTTATTACTTCCTGGCACTGTCGGTTTAAGTGTTTTTCTAGATAAGTTATACATACCTACTACATGTGTAGTGCAACACACATGTTTTAGATATACTATGGTTAGGGTAAGAATTGTGTATGTGTAGGTTAAGAGTTTTTGTTATAAATAAAGGCTCTGGGACACCTGAGCGTCAGTTATCTACCAAACCCCCGCGTAAACAATACTATTATGCGGCAATCAGTATCTCCAACAGAAAAATTAGCTGCCACACTTCGATTCCTGGCGACCGGCGAAACATTAAAGAGCACAAATCATCAGACTCTATTATCAAGCTCATTTCTTTGTGCCGCTATTCCAGAAGTGTGTAGAGCGATCTGGAAACATTTTAAAGACGATTATTTAAAGGTTTGTAAATAATACTTATTTATTAGCAATAAAGAGAAAAGAAATACAATAAATCATAAATCAAATCATTGAAAGAAATCTTCATCGTCTAGAATACCATCCAGGGATTTCTGTAAAATATCCGGGGAGCGGGTAGTTCTTTCACCCGGGCTATTTGAAATAGCGTGAAGTGAGAAACTTGATGCGCTAAAGTTCTTGTTTTGCGATGAAGATATGCTAATGCTACTTGACATAGTCGTTTAAAAATTCGCTTGTGAAATTTTCATCAATATGTTGGTTTTCAAGAGATTTATCCTTCAATTTAGCTTCTCGCAAAATCGTTTGAATTTTGCAAGCAGTCTCAGCGCGCAAATCTTCATTTCTTATAGATTTAAACTCGAAAATAACCTGTTGGCCGAGCCAATCATAATCACTCCTATCGTCCAATCGCTTCTCAAGCAAGCTCTTGACGCCTTTTATTTGTTGATCCAAATTTGCAGTTGCTTTCTGAAATAATGAGAACAATTTTTATTTTATTGTTCTTATAGTTTCCGACAACAATTACGGAATGGAAAATTATTGCAGAAACCTTTGCGATGAAATGGCAATTTCCCCACTGTATAGGAGCGTTGGATGGGAAACATATTGTATTTCAGTCTTTACGGAAAGACGGCTCATATTTCTATAATTACAAGGGGACTAACAGTATTGTGTTATTGGCTTTAGTCGATGCTGATTGCCGTTTTATATATATAGATGTGGGTTGTAATGGACGCACCCATGATGCAGGCGTTTTGTTACAGAGTGACTTGAAAAAAGTTATCGATGATGCAGATAAATACTTCCCGCCAGACGAAATAATTGGGAACGGGCGAAAACTTCCCTATGTAATAGTCGGCGATGATGCATTCCCGCTTCAGAAACACATTATGAAGCCGTACTCATACAATACAAATATAAAAGAAAAACAAATATTTAATATTCGTATTTCTCGCGCTCGACATGTTGTGGAGCATGACTTCGGAATTCTGGCCAACAGGTTAAAATTCTACAGCATAAAATGAACATGTCCGTAGAGCTCATAACGAAAACGTGTTGCCTTTTACATAATATGTTGAGCTACAAGAATGGATATTTAGATTTGCCATACTCAGTCGCGTCATCTGTATCCGCTGCACCATCTGGTGAGCAACATCAAAAATCTAAAAATGCTGGTCAGTCCGTAAGGAAAGGGTTCGAAGATTACTTCAATCAAGAAGGGAAACTACATTGGCAGGACTCCAAGCTGTAGATATGTACTTGCACGTTTTCGAGAAGTTTCCACTCCTGTTTTACTATTATTATCAGTGGAGTGCGTCACCGTAGAGTTTTCGTTACTTATCGTCACCGAAGAATTTTCATCGCTATCGTCAACCTATAAATATAGGTTTGTTCGTCGAGCAAAAAATTTGTACGAATTTGTACGAATTATCACGATTTTTGCCCAAATCGCGTTCGTGCAGACCAAAAAATTATCCAACACTCAAAAATTGTGAGAGCAAAGTGACAGTTCTCTTGGAGAGAAGTTGCAAATTCTTGCTGGAAAAAATTTTGCCAGCAAGAATTTGCAAACACGAAAAACATGTGGTTGTGGCGCATGGTTGCATTTTTGTCTACAATAATTTGAATAAATTAGTTCGTTAAATTTAAAAATTTATAAACACGAGCGATTTTTTTATGAAAAAAGGAAGTAAATAATTGTTGATATAATTAATTTAGTTAATTCCAATGATTTGAACTTAAATCGGCTGAAAAAAATGGTATTCGCAATCGGAATGCAATTGCAACCAGAGTCGATTTAAGAAACCCGACAGCTAGTACGATGAAGAAATTGAAATGTATGTTAACGAAAGTCAGAACAACAAGAAATATACATGTATATCCTGTTTTTGGCCATCCGAAAGAATTTTAAAAATTCTATAAAAATTCTTTATGTTTGAAATGCAACCGTGGACGCCAGCTGGCAGCGAAACTAGCAAATTCCTGCAAATTTGCGTTCGTGCAGAAATTTGCAAGTTTCTCAACATGAGAGAGAATTTGCGAGAATTTTTTCTTACTCTCTGATATTTTGAGTGTTGGATAATTCTTGCTGGATTTTCGACGAACAAACCTTATGTATTCCTATGCGTATTAAAATAATTGCATTCAAATAAATACATAATTTACGCTAGAAATGTTTGATGTTGATTTTCTTGTCGCGCAGTGAGCCTTCAAAAATTCGAATTGATCGAAACACCAAAGTTTCGGTATAATACATCTTCTATTCCAACACCACTCCTTTTACTCATAGCCACTTCACGCAACTCCTTAATGTATTGACTTCTCAATGTATAGGGCTGCCAGACGTCCCGGTTTTCCCGGACATGTCCCGGTTTTAGACTATTTGTCCCGGTGTCCCGGTCCAAACTTAAAATGTCCCGGGTTTCGTTTAAGTGTCCCGGTTTTCGATTTGATTGCACAAATTTGAATAAAAATTACTACACTGAGAGAAAAAACGCGTTGTAATATTAAGAAGAATTTTATGAATTTACTGGGGGAAATAACGCATAGTAAACATGAATATTTTTTATTTGATTATCGTTTTAAAATTTTCGTATTTAAAAACACGCACACGTGGTGTTGAATCAAACTAAACATTTGAATGCACATTTACATGTCTGGCGGTAGCACATGTCTGGAGTGCACGAAGATGCTTGCCACAAATTGCTAATTTACAGAGCGTCAGGGTTCAAATCCCATTACAGGCAGCATGGAATTTAAATATTTTTTTTTTACTTAATTATGAAAAAGCATCCGTTAAGTGCAAAGCGCTTCATTTTAATATTGGCGTATTTGAATTGAATATTTCTATACTAAATACTTAAATTTGTATACTTAAATTTATTACGAGTTGGGTTGATACTCTTGCATATGCGAATTTTTTTTTTTAATTTAGTACGTTTTGCACAAGCAATAGTTGATGATTAATATAAGTATGCACCTAAATACGTTAAAATGACATGCACAGAGTTTTACAATTATATTAAGCAAAAGCCAGAAGTTTTGAAACAAGTTCACAGCAACGAAACAAATGACTGATATTTTAATGTTACCTTGTATTTAATGTTTTTTCTTTGATTACTTATGAGTACCGTGCCGTACAAAATTATTGGCTCGGAGACTCTTTCATCTGACACAAATTTTGAAAATGTAGCTTTTGAGCCAATTAGTAACCAGAAAATTTCGTTGGAGTTTTGCAATTATTTATTTTTTGCTGACAGTGTCTTCTACATACAAAAAAATGTCGAACATAGTTTGTATGGAAGAAACTCTCAGTAAAAACAATACCAAAAATCAACTAAATTTTTATGGGCTGCAAAACTTCATTTACAACATTTTTATAAAAAAGTCTGAATAGAAAGTTGCGAATTTGTGCAAATTTATTGCATTTTCCCGAGTTTTGCACAAAGTTTAGAAATTTTATTTTTATGTTTTCTGATGTATTTAGTATAAACTGTATTTTTATAAGGAACAAAAAAGGTACATGCATTGTGAAAAATTCTCTGTGCTTTAGTTGTGATGAATTGTTTTGTTTTGCTAGTGTACGTTGTAATGATCTCATGATCGCATGTTTTTATGTTTTTGTTTTTGTTTGTCAAAATAAAATTGTACTACATCCTTTCGTACGTAATTTTTGTCGAAACGAAAGGGAAGGGATCGAGAGGCCTCTCTCTCCCCCCTTAAGTGTCACGGTTTGGCAACAGAGATATCTGGCAGCCCTATCAATGGATGAACTTTCTTTTTTATATCTTCCACAGTAACGTTGGCATTTTTTTCTTTTATTTCATTATGGCTGCGTTTCTTTATACATTCCGGATAATCCCATTTCACAGCCGGAATAAACAGAATGCGTTTTAAATATACGTCAACATATCATCAGGAACGTTCTAACGAATAAATAAACAAAAAAGCTTATTCCAAACGTTCAGAATGAATAAAGAAATGCAGCCTATGTATTTCAAACTACGATTTAGATCTTTTTACTCGATCTAAATAATGTGGATGGTGTACATTGTACAAATTCGTGCTCTTGATATTTTATTAAAAGTAGCTCAGCCAATTCTTTTGCCTACATTTTAAAAGCGAAGCGAAGTGCACTTGAATAAAAATACGAAAATGTGAATACGATGAAAGCGAAATGTAAAAAAAACCTCGATTTCGCTCACCGTGCGTGCTTGCCTACCCCGCTGACTTCGCTACACTTCTTGCCTACAAGCTCGACACGCATGACTTTCCACCCAGGGTGAAAAGTCATCGTGTGAATTGGCTCTAAGAATGCTTTAATACTGTTCCATTAATGCATTCTTGTATGTTTGAAACATTAATACAGCTATATGCATACAGCAGTAGTACAAGTGTATCGTTAGAGTAAGCATACGCTCTGAGAAACCACGCGTGTTAAATGGAAATGAACGTTCATTTATACTGGCATGTATACACAGCAGCAAGCTCATGCCACCAACAGCAATGACGTATACATCAAATTTCTACTGGGAGCATCCAGTAAAATGGTAAATAGCGAAGCACATTGATATCAGGGACGCCAACTATCTTAAAGCTAATTCCCCGAAATTCTTGAAAAAATTCCCCTATTTTCAATGGCATTCCCCCAAAACAAATTTTACTATTTAAGGCACTTCATTCTAATTTTTATTTAAAAAAAGACAACATATGTATATAAAATCGGGAGTTTTTATTTTTGTATATCGATGGCTGAGTGGAGATCGACCTATCTCGGCAGCCGATTGAAAAACCGCCCTATCTCCGCGCATTTTCAATGTATTTCCGTTTGAGATAGGGCGTTCNCGAGCCCGAATATATTTGGGAAATCCCTCAAGGTTTCGAGGATAATCGTAACAATATCATGAGGAACGTTCTAAAGAATAAATAAACAAAAAAGCTTATTCCAAACGTTCAGAATGAATAAAGAAATGCAGCCTATGTATTTCAAACAACGATTTAGATCTTTTTACTCGATCTAAATAATGTGGATGGTGTACATTGTACAAATTTTCGTGCTCTTGATATTTTATTAAAAGTAGCTCAGCCAATTCTTTCGTCTACATTTTAAAAGCGAAGCGAAGTGCACTTGAATAAAAATACGAAAATGTGAATACGATGAATACGATTTCGCTCACCGTGCGTGCTTGCCTACCCCGCTCCTACCCCTCCACCCAGGGTGAAAAGTCATCGTGTGAATTGGCTCTAAGAATGCTTTAATACTGTTCCATTAATGCATTCTTGTATGTTTGAAACATTAATACAGCTATATGCATACAGCAGTAGTACAAGTGTATCGTTAGAGTAAGCATACGCTCTGAGAAACCACGCGTGTTAAATGGAAATGAACGTTCATTTATACTGGCATGTATACACAGCAGCAAGCTCATGCCACCAACAGCAATGACGTATACATCAAATTTCTACTGGGAGCATCCAGTAAAATGGTAAATAGCGAAGCACACTGATATCAGGGATGCCAACTATCTTAAAGCTAATTCCCCGAAATTCTTGAAAAAATTCCCCTATTTTCAATGGTATTCCCCCAAAACAAATTTTACTATTTAAGGCACTTCATTCTCATTTTTATTTAAAAAGGACAATATATGTATATAAAATCGGGAGTTTTTATTTTTGTATATCGATGGCTGAGTGGAGATCGACCTATCTTGGCAGCCGATTGAAAAACCGCCCTATCTCCGCGCATTTTCAATGTATTTCCGTTTGAGATAGGGCGTTTATCAACCAAATTCCGAGATAGGGTGTTTTTCAATAAAATTTTGAAGTAGGGCGTTCTTGAAAAGTTTTCTGAGAAAGGACGTTTTCGAACTGGCTGCTGAGATAGGCCGATATTCCACTCAGCCATCAATATGCAGTTGTTTTGTAAGTAAAATTGCCTTCGAAGTATGCCAAAAAATTTTTGTAAATTAATTTGGGAAGCAATGTTTTAAAAGCCTTGGCTTGGCGCCGAGAACGAAGCGAGAAATGCTGGTTGGTTGGTTGGTTGAAGTGGCGAGTTTAACAACTCCAATTAGCACTTATGCGTGCCGTTTTAAAACCACTACTCGCAATTTAAACCTGAAAAGAAAGCCCGAAAAGAAAGCAGCAGAAGTCGGTTATATATCTCAAACCCAGCCTGTGGAGTTCAAGAACTTAAGATAGCTCCTTCCTGTTTAGTTTGATAAGAAAAGCAGCGCGTTTTGCGCAGTAGGTGGGCCACAGACTCCTGCAGACCCTACAGGATTGTAGGTTTTTCCACCCACTGCTAGCCACATTTTTCCAGTGCTGAGAGATGCGGCTCTTGATATAGCTCAGA
>NW_016160116.1:0-109 GCF_001687245.7 Rhagoletis zephyria | reverse complement strand
ATAGGATCCTTCCACTCCTTTCTTGATGGAAAAATCGTGCCGAAGTTTTTCTTGAAGATTAGCGAAGGACAAATGTAGTCAGTTTTTTCGCGAATGCTTGGGTCGTTGA
>NW_016160115.1:69471-70071 GCF_001687245.7 Rhagoletis zephyria | reverse complement strand
GTATATTATTCTTATTTTACCGCATTTCTTTTACTGCATTTTCGGGATGTGTTTTTCACAAAAATGAAAAGGGTCACAAAAATCGGTATTTTGTAGTGTAACATATATGAACAAATTAACTATTTTTCGGTGGAATTGAGATCCGAAAAACTTTTTTTGTACAATTGTACTGAAAGGGTTAATATAGATACATGTTCTCATTGCATTTTTCCCAGAAAGCTTAATACTGTAAATACAACTTATACTATTGCGGGTTCTCAACTGAAAACGGTGGACACGGTTAAAGATTTAGGAGTATATTTTGACTCAAAACTCACGTTTGCAAGCCACATAAATTCTTACTCTGTGTTAGCATTTGTGCGTCGAAACAGGTCAGATTCCCTGGATCCGTATACACATAAGAAATGGTTTATTGCCTTTGTTAGGTCCCGTTTAGAATATGCTTCAATTATCTGGCGGCCTGCCCAGGTATCATATATAAATAGAATTCATATATATAATAGTATTCAAAAGATTTTTATCAAATTTGCACTGCGATCTTTAAATTTCGCACAACCTTTGCCTTCTTATAACTCGTGATGTCTACTCTTAAGTTTAGAA
>NW_016160115.1:59184-61498 GCF_001687245.7 Rhagoletis zephyria | reverse complement strand
TTCTTAACAGCGGTCGTCCCTCGGCAGGCAATGGCAAACCTCCGAGTGTATTTCTGCCATGAAAAACAGCTTCTCATAAAAATACAATCGCCGTTCGGAGTCGGCGTAAAACTGTAGGTCCCTCCGCTTTGTGTGACAACATCAAGGCGCACACCACAAATCGGAGGAGAAGCTCGGCCAAACACTAACATATGTGTAAGCGCCAATCTATTATTATTATTATTAAATTCTTACTCTGTGTTAGTATTTGTGCGGCGAAACAAGTCAGATTCCCTGGATCCGTATACACATAAGAAATTGTTTATTGCCTTTGTTAGGTCCCGTTTAGAATATGCTTCAATTATCTGGCGGCCTGCCCAGGTATCATATATAAATAGAATTCATATAAATAATAGTATTCAAAAGATTTTTATCAAAATTGCACTGCGATCTTTAAATTTCGCACAATCTTTGCCTTCTTATAGCCTTTGATGTCTACTCTTAAGTTTAGAATCACTTGATAATAGAAGAAAATATCTCTCTTGTTCTTTCATACTAAAAATCATAACTGGGGATATGGACTGGCTGATATTCTAAGTAGGATACCTCTCAATATCTCTGCTAGGAACTTGCGTCACTTCAACATATTCAATTTGTACAGAGGTAAATCTAATTATGCCATCAATACTCCTATCAGTTGAGCTCTTAGAGAGCTTAATCAAATTAATCGGGTTATTGATATTGACCTCTCTGGGTGGATATTACGCAATATTTATTTAGCTTTTTAAATTTTAGTATAATAAAGTGGAAGTTTGAAGTAGCTAGCAAGGCGAATTTATATAAGGTGGTGTTGTTTTATCAACTGTGCATAGCGTTTGATTGTAAAAATTTTGTATTTATTTATTTATCATCAGTGAATACATAGATTCATACTGACTACTAAGGCTGCGCAGCCTATCAGATAGCGTAAAGTTGCAATCCGATCTGCATGCATTCGAACAATGGTGCTCTATAAATAATCTTTTTCTGAATGTTAAAAAATGTTTCACTGTAACTTACACTAGAAAGCCAAATTTCATTGATTATGGTTACAAGAAATCGATTAAGCGGTGACTGTCTGTCCGTCCGTCCGTCTGTGCACACGATAACTCGAGTAAAAATTGAGATATCTTAACGAAACTTCGTACATGCACTTCTTTTGGTGTAGGACGGATGTTATTGAAAATGGGCGAAATCGGACAATAACCACGCCTACATCCCATATAACGGTAATTTTCAGAAATACGAAAACTGCGATATTTTAGTAACTACTGAAGCTAATTCACTCAAAATTGACATTTAGAATAACGTTTAGACGAGAAATAAGAATATTAAAAATTTTTGAAAAATGGGCGTAGCCACGCCCACTTATAGTTACATGTGTATATTTTGGTAACCGCTGCACCAATTTCTTTCAAACTTAGCACAGTTGTTGACCCTGGTACAGCATACCAAATGGCCGAAAATTTTTAAAATCGGACAATAACCACGCCCACATCCCATATAACGGTAATTTCGAGAAATACGAAATCCTCGATAAATCAGTAAATATTAAAGCTAATTTATTCAAAATTGATGGTTGCAACAATTCTTTATCAGGAAATACGCTTATGATAAAATTTTGGAAAATGGGCGTGGCACCGCCCTTTTATGATCACATATATGTATATCGTTAACCGTTTTAGCATTTTGTACCAAACTCGGTATGGTTATTTTGCTTGCCACATAAAGCATAAAAGCGTTGAAAATTATTGAAATCGGACTAAAATTACGGCCGCTTTTCATATAACGGTAAATTTCAGAAATGCTTGAAATTTCAATATTTCGAAATTTAAGGATGCTAGTTTACTTAATATTTATACACCCGCTTATCATGTAGTGGTAGCTTTCGGAAAGGTGGAAAACATATATTTAATACTTGCGCCGGGTATTTAATGTGAGGCTCCGCCCGAACTTAGACTTTCTTACTTGTTGTATATAACATCATCAACGGCAATATCAACTGCTGTGAGCTATCTGATCTGTTTCAGAGTCATATTTCTCCTCATAATTTAAGGAGTAATCGCTTATTTACTCAGTCAAACAATAAGACTAATTATGCAATTAATTAACCTCTCGTACGATGTGCTCGATTATGCAATAGCTACTGTGGTGCTCTTGATTTTAGTGTAAATATTATACGATCTTTTTTGTTTATTTAACTAAGTCCTATTTGATACAATTTAAAACATTCATTTCATTTCAATAGTCTGTAAGAAAGAGTTCTGTAGACAAATAAATAAATAAATAAATAAAT
>NW_016160115.1:37329-59159 GCF_001687245.7 Rhagoletis zephyria | reverse complement strand
CTATTAAGTGGTTCTAAACTTAAGAGTAGACATCACGAGTTATAAGAAGGCAAAGGTTGTGCGAAATTTAAAGATCGCAGTGCAAATTTGATAAAAATCTTTTGAATACTATTATATATATGAATTCTATTTATATATGATACCTGGGCAGGCCGCCAGATAATTGAAGCATATTCTAAACGGGACCTAACAAAGGCAATAAACCATTTCTTATGTGTATACGGATCCAGGGAATCTGACCTGTTTCGACGCACAAATGCTAACACAGAGTAAGAATTTATGTGGCTTGCAAACGTGAGTTTTGAGTCAAAATATACTCCTAAATCTTTAACCGTGTCCACCGTTTTCAGTTGAGAACCCGCAATAGTATAAGTTGTATTTACAGTATTAAGCTTTCTGGGAAAAATGCAATGAGAACATGTATCTATATTAACCCTTTCAGTACAATTGTACAAAAAAAGTTTTTCGGATCTCAATTCCACCGAAAAATAGTTAATTTGTTCATATATGTTACACTACAAAATACCGATTTTTGTGACACTTTTCATTTTTGTGAAAAAACACGTTCAATTGCATCCCGAAAATGCAGTAAAAGAATTGCGGTAAAATAAGAATAATATACTTCTCTCAAAACAACTGTTATTTTAAAAACGAAAGCTCTTATTTAAGGAAAAAAGAGCTTTAAGTACAAAAAAGTTTGTCCAATAAAAATGTTAAATGTCAAAAATTATAAATATAACTTCCCTGTTTACAAATCTATATTTATAAAATTTTTGATTGTATTTTTGAAATCAATGACCCAAAATTAGCCGGTAAACAAATTTTCAGATCTTTAGCTTGAGCGGCTAATTTTTTGTACTGAGAGGGCTTAGAAAAAGCCGATTCCTCACGCACCAGGCGTGAACCCTGTCGAGATCGGACTGAAGTGAAAAAGAATCCTCCGTTCTTGCTATGACAGAATACAACTTCAGGTCATTCGCGTACAAGAGAAATTTTGAATGTAGGAAGCAGGAACTAATATAATAAATAACAACGGTCCAAGGATGCTTCCCTGAACTGGCATGAATAGATCGGGAGGACGTGTTGTCGAGTACCACTGAACAGTACCTATCACTTAAATATGATTTAATCCAAGTTACAAATTTAGAGTGAAAACCTAAACAGGTTAGTTTCCCCAGCAGAATTTTATGCGAAACTCTGTCAAACGCCTTAGAAAAATCAGTGTATACCATATCAATTTGATACCCAGCCGTAAAGCTTTCCAGGCAGTCCTCCGTAAAAAGCGTTAGATTAGAAACGGTGAATCTCCTATTAATGAAATCATGCTGATTCGGATATATGAAATTTCAAACCGAAAAGGCCATTTGGCCTTCATAACGGCTTCAGATAACTTAGCAACCGTTGCCAATTTAGCAATAGGTCTATAATTCTTAACGTCATTTTTATTTCCGCTTTTGAAGATTGGAGTAATATTTGTCCTGTTCCATTCACTAATAAATGTTCCCGAAGAAAGCGATAAATTGAAAACTTGCATTAGGGGCTTAATATGAGCCTGGCAATTTTTTAAAAAGAATGGCATATACACCATCAATGTCTGTTTGATTTGATGATTTCAGGGATGCAATACCCACCACATCCACCTCTGCTAAGGATAACGTGCCAAAAGAAAGAGAGGAATCAGATGCGCTTGAAGTATTTAGCTCCAATCTATCGTCAGCAACATAATTGGCACTAAAAAAAACCAGCAAACAGATTAATGGCATCTTCCACCAAACCGCATGCTTATTATTATAGAACATGGTGATTGGTATATTAGATTTACATTTTTTAGATTTAATAAATGGGCCGTATGAACAAAAATAAGCAAGCGTTTTTTCTTAACATTTCAGACCTTTTACTTGATTTATTCAAACAAAATTGAAGTAAAAGGTATACAGTTTTAAGAAAAAGCAATTGCTTAGATTTTATTCATACGGCCCAATGACCAAAAAGCTTTCGGGTTAGTCTTAATATTGTCTTCGAAATGTTTGATATTTTTTTTTATCAATTTTTCTAAACTCAGAAAAACAGCTTTTATAACTATAGAATACAAGGTATTATTTTACGCTTTGAATTTTTTATAATACTTATTGTAGCATGGATGCTTGTATTTTCTGTTGGAAAATATTGGAATATGCTCCAAACACAAATTATGCACCGTGGACCTAAACAATTCAATACTGCGTTTAACATTAACGTTACTAAAGCGGCCATCCCAGTCAAGCTCTAGCAGTAGATTATTAAAGTCTTCAAAATTGCATCTGTTAAAATTAAAACTAACACGGTCACTTCCCAGAGAGATATGTATTAGAAAATTCGTAGAACTCAATAGTGAGTACTAAAGGAGTATGATGAATGCCAGCCGGAGAAATTGGCAAGCAGCACTCAAACAGCTTAAAGTTCAAATTACTAGATATAAAAATTAAGTCAAGAATTCTGTTACATTTGTTGAAATAACCGACCGCTTAATCGGCTTCGGCCAAAATAATCGGCATCGGCCGTTTTTGGCCGATTCTTAGCCGATGCTTTTTAGTTTTTCGGCAATTTTAACAAATGTTCATCAAAATTTGAAACTGTTTAATTAGATTTTTTAGAATTTTTTTGAGTACGCAGCTTTTTAAATTTTAGTATAATAAAGTGGAAGTTTGAAGTAGCTAGCAAGGCGAATTTATATAAGGTGGTGTTGTTTTATCAACTGTGCATAGCGTTTGATTGTAAAAATTTTGTATTTATTTATTTATCATCAGTGAATACATAGATTCATACTGACTACTAAGGCTGCGCAGCCTATCAGATAGCGTAAAGTTGCAATCCGATCTGCATGCATTCGAACAATGGTGCTCTATAAATAATCTTTTTCTGAATGTTAAAAAATGTTTCACTGTAACTTACACTAGAAAGCCAAATTTCATTGATTATGGTTACAAGAAATCGATTAAGCGGTGACTGTCTGTCCGTCCGTCCGTCTGTGCACACGATAACTCGAGTAAAAATTGAGATATCTTAACGAAACTTCGTACATGCACTTCTTTTGGTGTAGGACGGATGTTATTGAAAATGGGCGAAATCGGACAATAACCACGCCTACATCCCATATAACGGTAATTTTCAGAAATACGAAAACTGCGATATTTTAGTAACTACTGAAGCTAATTCACTCAAAATTGACATTTAGAATAACGTTTAGACGAGAAATAAGAATATTAAAAATTTTTGAAAAATGGGCGTAGCCACGCCCACTTATAGTTACATGTGTATATTTTGGTAACCGCTGCACCAATTTCTTTCAAACTTAGCACAGTTGTTGACCCTGGTACAGCATACCAAATGGCCGAAAATTTTTAAAATCGGACAATAACCACGCCCACATCCCATATAACGGTAATTTCGAGAAATACGAAATCCTCGATAAATCAGTAAATATTAAAGCTAATTTATTCAAAATTGATGGTTGCAACAATTCTTTATCAGGAAATACGCTTATGATAAAATTTTGGAAAATGGGCGTGGCACCGCCCTTTTATGATCACATATATGTATATCGTTAACCGTTTTAGCATTTTGTACCAAACTCGGTATGGTTATTTTGCTTGCCACATAAAGCATAAAAGCGTTGAAAATTATTGAAATCGGACTAAAATTACGGCCGCTTTTCATATAACGGTAAATTTCAGAAATGCTTGAAATTTCAATATTTCGAAATTTAAGGATGCTAGTTTACTTAATATTTATACACCCGCTTATCATGTAGTGGTAGCTTTCGGAAAGGTGGAAAACATATATTTAATACTTGCGCCGGGTATTTAATGTGAGGCTCCGCCCGAACTTAGACTTTCTTACTTGTTGTATATAACATCATCAACGGCAATATCAACTGCTGTGAGCTATCTGATCTGTTTCAGAGTCATATTTCTCCTCATAATTTAAGGAGTAATCGCTTATTTACTCAGTCAAACAATAAGACTAATTATGCAATTAATTAACCTCTCGTACGATGTGCTCGATTATGCAATAGCTACTGTGGTGCTCTTGATTTTAGTGTAAATATTATACGATCTTTTTTGTTTATTTAACTAAGTCCTATTTGATACAATTTAAAACATTCATTTCATTTCAATAGTCTGTAAGAAAGAGTTCTGTAGACAAATAAATAAATAAATAAATAAATAAATATTGCGTAATATCCACCCAGAGAGGTCAATATCAATAACCCGATTAATTTGATTAAGCTCTCTAAGAGCTCAACTGATAGGAGTATTGATGGCATAATTAGATTTACCTCTGTACAAATTGAATATGTTGAAGTGATGCAAGTTCCTAGCAGAGATATTGAGAGGTATCCTACTTAGAATATCAGCCAGTCCATATCCCCAGTTATGACTTTTGTATGAAAGAACAAGAGAGATATTTTCTTCTATTATCAAGTGATTCTAAACTTAAGAGTAGACATCAAAGGCTATAAGAAGGCAAAGATTGTGCGAAATTTAAAGATCGCAGTGCAATTTTGATAAAAATCTTTTGAATACTATTATTTATATGAATTCTATTTATATATGATACCTGGGCAGGCCGCCAGATAATTGAAGCATATTCTAAACGGGACCTAACAAAGGCAATAAACAATTTCTTATGTGTATACGGATCCAGGGAATCTGACTTGTTTCGCCGCACAAATACTAACACAGAGTAAGAATTTAATAATAATAATAATAGATTGGCGCTACACATATGTTAGTGTAGAAGAAAATATCTCTCTTGTTCTTTCATACTAAAAATCATAACTGGGGATATGGACTGGCTGATATTCTAAGTAGGATACCTCTCAATATCTCTGCTAGGAACTTGCGTCACTTCAACATATTCAATTTGTACAGAGGTAAATCTAATTATGCCATCAATACTCCTATCAGTTGAGCTCTTAGAGAGCTTAATCAAATTAATCGGGTTATTGACATTGACCTCTCTGGGGGGATATTACGCAAAATTTATTTATTTATTTCTCTACAGAACTCTTTCTTACAGACCATTGAAATGAAATANAACATGAGATAATATTATTATGATTAAGATTATTTAAAATTTATTTATTTATTTGTCTACAGAACTCTTTCTTACAGACTATTGAAATGAAATGAAAGTTTTAAATTGTATCAAATAGGACTTAGTTAAATAAACAAAAAAGATCGAGCTTAAATTGTATAATATTTACACTAAAATCAAGAGCACCACAGTAGCTATTGCATAATCGAGCACATCGTACGAGAGGTTCATTAATTGCATAATTAGTCTTACTGTTTGACTGAGTAAATAAGCGATTACTCCTTAAATTATGAGGAGAAATATGACTCTGAAACAGATCAGATAGCTCACAGCAGTTGATATTGCCGTTGATGATGTTATATACAACAANTATCTCGATTCGTTTTGCCTGTTACAAACAACCTTTATGTGAACAAAGTTATAATACCCTTGTGCACAAGTGCGCTCGGGTATAAAAATTAATGAGAAATACGCCCTTCTATCGCATAGGGATTGCAGCCCAAGTAATTTGCGGCGTCCTATGTAGTGAATAAGGTCAATTGGCCAGTCGATCTAATAGAAAACCTTTTTTTNGGAGAAATATGACTCTGAAACAGATCAGATAGCTCACAGCAGTTGATATTGCCGTTGATGATGTTATATACAAACATTAATGAGAAATACGCCCTTCTATCGTATAGGGATTGCAGCCCAAGTAATTTGCGGCGCCCTATGTAGTGAATATGGTCAATTGGCCAGTCGATATTATAGAAAACCATTTTTGTAAAAACCTTTTGAACTTTTTCAATTTTATTTGCGTGAACCTCATAGTAAGGATTCCATACTAGGGAGCAGTATTCAAGCCGAGATCTGACTAAGGTAACGTAAAGCGACTTCAGAGTTTGAGGGTCTTTAAAAGCAGAGGAATTTCTTCTGATGAAACCAATCATTGCGAATGCTTTAGACACAATGTAGTCAATATGTCGTGTGAATGAAAGCTTGGTGTCGAAAGCAAGGCCAAGATCTTTCATCTCGTAGCTACGGCTTATAATACAATTGTTCAAATTGTAACCATAATCAATGAAATTTGGCTTTCTAGTGTAAGTTACAGTGAAACATTTTTTAACATTCAGAAAAAGATTATTTATAGAGCACCATTGTTCGAATGCATGCAGATCGGATTGCAACTTTACGCTATCTGATAGGCTGCGCAGCCTTAGTAGTCAGTATGAAACTATGTATTCACTGATGATAAATAAATAAATGAATAAATACAAAATTTTTACAATCAAACGCTATGCACAGTTGATAAAACAACACCACCTTATATAAATTCGCCTTGCTAGCTACTTCAAACTTCCACTTTATTATACTAATATTTAAAAAGCTGCATACTCAAAAAAATTCTAAAAAATCTGATTAAACAGTTTCAAATTTTGATGAACATTTGTTAAAATTGCCGAAAAACTAAAAAGCATCGGATAAGAATCGGCCAAAAACGGCCGATGCCGATTATTTTGGCCGATGCTAGCCGATGCCGATTAAGCGGTCGGACTCCAATAATAATACACATAAATATAAATTCATTTGTAAACTTAATTACTTTTTAAGTTTTTAATTTAATTTGTTTTAACTAGGGCTGTGCGATTATTCGATTACTCGAGCAAGTTGGTTAATCAGTTATTCGGTTAATCAATTACTCGAGTAATCAAGATTTTGATTACTCAAAACGATGATTAATCGAGTTACTTGAAATATGATTACTCAAAAAAATTAATTTTGCTCGTTAAAAGAGTTTGCTTTGGAAAATGCTTATTTTCTTTTTTATATTCTGTATATGAAAAAAATATGTATGTATGTATTTCATTTTAATTTTTGAAAACAGAAACGTTTCTTTCAAAGTATGAAGGAACTTCAACTGCTTTATATGTATGTATGTAAAGAGTACTTTGAAATGTTGATTACTCGTTTTATTCATAATGTTGATTAATCATAAAGCAAATTGCTCAAATATTTTTGTTTTTGGTTAATCAAAATCTTGATTACTCGAGTAACTGAACTTTTGAGTAATCATAATTTCCACTTAATCGAACAATTGAGTTATTTACTTTATGATTAATTAAAATTTTGAATAATCAATTAATCGCACAGTCCTAGTTTTAACAAATTTGCCGTTTTGAAATCTATACTGTTTTAAAAACTTTAAGAGATCAATGGTTAGAATGAACACAGCAGTAGTATCAATAATTAAATTTTTGAGAACGTCAAATTATTTACTGTTGTGCCGTTCAACCTGTTTCTATGTTTCGATTATTATATTCATTTCAGAAAACCATGCCATGAAAAACAGCTTCTCATAAAAATACAATCGCCGTTCGGAGTCGGCGTAAAGTCCCTCCGCTTTGTGTGGCAACTTCAAGGCGCACGCCACAAATCGGAGGAGAAGCTCGGCCAAACACTAACATATGTGTAAGCGCCAATCTATTATTATTATTATTATCAGAAAACTTTCTCTCAGCCGAAGCGCTGCTATTAGTCCGAGAGGCGAGCGACAAGGAATTGCAGGCATTTTATAAAAGCTGAATTTTTGATATTATGTCACATTTGTGGTGTAGATAAATAACCTGCCGTCAGTCAGTCCAATTCGTTAGCGTTTGTCAGGGGCGACTTTAATTTTGTATAGAAACTCTTAATCTTGCAATATCTGAAAAATTAATTGCGAGTAGTACGTTGACTAAAAAGTGATATGGCATTAGTCAGTCACTAAAATCCTGCAGCAGCTTTTGCTGACTATAAAGGTGTTGTATTGAATATACAAGTTGTTAATAAAAACAGTAACCGTAGATGTTTAATGATAAAAGTATTTTTGTAACGTTAACAATTTAACAATCCAGTCAAAAGAACCCGAAGGATTTAGGAATTGTCATTACTGCCCTGCGCGAAGATAACAAGAATTTAATAAGTATAACTGAAAGCATGCATTCTGATTTGCTTGCTATGCAGCGTACTCTGCATGAAAAAGATGATGCGATAGCTTTACTCAAGACTGAGTTTAACGACCTCCGTTCGTGTGGTAATGCTGCTGTTGAGAAGTTGTCTGCAAATTTCTCCCGATGCTTGCTACTCATCTACGTCTGTTGATGGTTTGCCGATCAACCTGCAGTCACCTGGTGTCATCAGTGATGCGTCCTCTTCTGCTTGCTCTATGCCTGTACCTGCCAATTCTTTGTCATCAGCGGTTAAAGAATCTACTTCATCTACTTCTGTGGATGTTCTACTGTCAGCTGCTGTCGATAATGATGCTCTCTCTTCTGTTAATTTCCCTGCTTTACCAGGTGCGTGTGTTGGCGCTGGTAATGTATCCTCTCTTTTTTCAAATAATAATAGTAATACCAACGGTTTTACCCACCATTCCCTCCCATCCGCACAAGGGTGCAGTCCGCATGACGTACGGAACCAATCAGCCTTATTCTGCATTTCGATTACGTTCCCGCATTCCGCTCCGCTAAAATCGTAATTTGGTATTCTGAGTTACGCTCGAATCGTAAGAAGAGGAAGAGCGAAAATATTTTCGAAATCAGCTGGTTGCCTAGGAATGTTTGAAATCGAAACAAAACAAAAGAAATAATTGCACCAAACTATAGCAACTTATGAAGTTAAACTTTGTAAATATTTAAAATAACTAAATATATCTAACTCATTTTAATTTCAAAATAAAATTTCGTTTGTTCTTAATTAAAGTGGAAACATAATTCTATTGCTTGAAGGGCAGAACGAGTCCCAGATTGCTGATGCGAAAGTTGAAAGGCGGAGATTTATAGAGATATTTGATTATTTTCAGATGAGTGAAGAATTATAAGAAATTCATCTTGAACTGCATTCTCACCGCTCAAAGCCAGTGAAATTATAAACGTTGTTTGAGCACTCCACAACATTTGCATTTAGTACAGAGTGGAAAACTTAAACGCAAATGAATTCGATTTTGAAACCGTCAGGAGGAGGGGAAGAACAAAGCTTATCCTTCCATAGCAAATCGTTTTCGAGACAACATACACACCTCTTTTTAAAAAGTTAGTAAAAACGAGTACAATAATAAAAAAAATATTTTTTATGTAACTCCACATTTTATGTACGTATGTACATACTTCTATTAATTTTATATACAAAAAATAAATTGTATTCAGTGCATTTCACAGTCTTATTTATAAATAATGAAAACAAAAACGCCTGGACTTCCTCTTTGAAAACCCTGTGCAATATCCCTTTTGGTTGCCATTATTTGAGCCACTTTTTCGTATTGCCCGTATTGCTGCTCGCGAAAACACAGAAATCGAGAAAATTCATTTATGATGAGTTTTACAATCATGCACAGTATATTTCACTTAATTATTTTTATAAAATTTTAATATTTAAACCCACGAAAATAACAATCGAAACGTTCTCCGCCAACAAATTTGCAACTTAGAACAACGTAACTACGATCAAAATGTAGAATAGGTACAATCGTAAATCTCGAAGATTGATTGAAACGAAACGGAACGCAGAATGCCAAAGTTGCCAAACGGAGAAAATTTCGATTCGAGTCGAAATACAGAATGGGGCTGAATATTTTCAATTTTTGCGCCGAGTCACGAAAGGCAGGGCAATTCCTAAATTATTTGAAGCAATTATTACAAATCAGTTGACGCAATCTATCTCCGCTACCATTTCGTACTGTCAACATGGCTTTTGCAAAGGCAAATCAACTTCAACAAATTTACTTGAGTTTACAACCTACAGTCAGTCAATAAAGTTTAGGTAGAGCAAATTTTTTACAATACGGGCAACTATTTTTTAAATATTTTTTTTTCGCTAATTTTTTATAAAAAATGTGGTTAGTTCTACAACAGAAATCAGAGCTCAAAACCTTTTACAAAATTAAATAAAAAAATAAAATTATCGAACATTATTTTATATGGAGAAAACGAGCGACACCTTCAAAAAAAAAATTGCTAAAAATCAATGGTAAGTCCTAGCTACTTACTACTTACACTTTATTACTAAAATTTAATGGGCTAAAAAACTGCGTAATCAACTTTTTTCTGAACAGTGTAAATAAAAAGTGCAATATTTGAATAAAATTTCGCGGAATTTTCTTTAATTTTGGACAAGGTTTGGAACTCTGATTTTTGAGGTTTCTGCTGTAGAATTAACCATATTTTTATAAAAAAAAACTAGCAGACCCGGCGAACTTCGTCCCGCCCAAAATTAATTTTTGTTATTGAAACATTTTGGTCTAACATTTTCACCAACAGTTCACGTTCACGATTTACAGTGATGCATTTATCTGCTAATATTACGATTTAGTGGTTGTCAGAAGGCATATTTCCATTACCGTCTTAAATAACCTAGCAAAAATTTATGTCCCTGAAGGAGGTCTTGAAATTCTCCAAATATTCACAGCACGGTTAACTGCACAACGAAATAAATTTGAAGAACTATTTCTTCTACACTCCCTGGCGGGAATGATCCGATTCGATGGTGAATCTGTCCTAAACTGTATAGTATAGTTGGTGGGTGAGTATCGTTGTTATGCAGAAATCCTAAATGTCTTATTAAGGAGCGCAATGGTCCTTATGGTTGATTTAACGGCGGTCACTTGAGATTGACGCCTGGACAACTCAATCCTGCCAAATGGAACGCACGGGAGTTCGACATACTCGGCGGTACAGCACGTCGATGTAATCCGACATTCATGGCACTTTTCCTCACTTGATGATTTTTAGTAACAACTCGACTCTAGCGCCAACCTGTGGCTTTTTTTGACGTAGAATACGTCTTACGCCTATAGCCTCCATGCTCAAATGTTGTAGTTGTAATTTTTAGAGCTTCACGTAAACGCTTATTGCACGAGAACTAATGAAGCGATTTCAAAGAAAAGTGTGGCGTTTCAAAGACAAAATTCCAAACCTTTCGACAGATTCATTTTTTAAGTAACCAGTTCGGTTTCTGACGTGAAACAACGGTAAATATTGGCTTATTTTGGGGTAAATTTTGAGCCTTTAAAGGGCTCTAGCAATTTATGATTTGCAGATATAACTTTCATTTTTGGGATACAGGTTCTTTGGAGCAATTGAAATATTATCGTGTACAAATTTTATATAAATTCAACAAATATTAAGCATTTTAAGGCAAAAAAATAGCTAATTTTTTTAATTACCGAAATGCTCGAAAACCGCTCTAATGATTTTGGTTTTGTTTTCTTTATTCAAAACTTCAGGTGTTTTCCTTTCGTTTGGTGTATGGGAAGTATTAGTTGATATTAGAGATGGGCACGGGCCTAAATTTTCTGGCCCGGCCCGACACGAGTGCAAAATCAACTTTCAAAAACACGCACAAGCCCGCACGTTAAGAATTTTAGTGGGGCCCGGCCCGGCACGACGGGACACGCCCCAGCCCGGAAATAAAGAGCCAATTTTTATTGTATGTGTACATATGTACATATTTTTAATTTTGTGTTTATGTCCATATGTATATTTACTTAAGCGAATCAATATTTTACATCAAAGATTTTTATAATATATTTTCTGGGAAGTAGAAAAAGTGGAAGGTATTTTATGTACAGATATGTATGTAAACAAAACTACTAAGTATCATATATTTTCTATCGGTTTCGAAATATTTATTTTTTTGCTTTTCTCTTATCAAAAGAGTTTTAAATATGTACTTTTTTTTTGTATTAAAACAAAAGCTCATTTAAATTTTTAGTATTAGCAACGGGCTTTTTCGTGCTTTTATGAAATTTTACTGAACGCCCAGGCCCGCACGAGTTCGTGCTGACAGCAAATATTCCGGTTCGTACCCGCGGGCTTACGCAGGGGCCCGTCGGCCCCTGCCAAAACCTCGGCCCGTGCCAATCTCTAGTTGATATCTTCTAAGTATGTTTATTTGATTCAAATATATGGGCATAAATGATTTTCCATACAAAAGCACTTCGTCATCATTTTGCAAACACGTTCATGCGCTGGAAGTGAGAGAAGGAGACAAAAAGTATGTGTGTGTGTAGTAGAGCGGTTCAAAAAAAAATTTTTTTGGAAATTCGTAAACGCTACCTGAAATTATTGTTATTAGCGATAAAAAAAGAGATACGTATTTTTTTATTTTGAAAGAAAAGTTTTCTTAGAGGTCGCGCTGGTCAGTTTTTATAAAAACGCTGATGTTCTCAATATTTTTATTTTCTTGACATTTTAAAATGCAGCTAAAAATGTGGTTTTTACATATAATTGTATTATTGGGGAACTTTCCCTAAATTACACACCTGTCTTGGACAATTAGAATGGGTCTAGTTCCCGAAAATTTGCTCTCGAAAAGACACTAGTATAATTAAAACGTTGATACTGAACGATTTACGCATTGTTATTGGTTGGAACTTGTTACCAGGGCGTTTCTGGGGTTGCTAGTTAGGAATCTGAAGTCAGTTTTTCGAAATTCAAAATGGCGGATCCAAAATGGCGGTCCATTTTTTTTTAATAATTGGATTTGTTCGAAACCCGGCACTCGAGAGTTTTTGTGGTCGCCGATTACGAATCTGAAGTCAATTTTTTTTAATTCAAAATGGCGATTCCAATATGGCGATCAGATTAAAAAAAATACTAAAATTAAAACGTTGATACTGAACGTTTTAAACCTTGTCAAGGGTTAAAACACGTTTCCAGTGGGTTTCTGGGGTTGCTGATTACGAATGATGTCAGATTTTCAAAATTCAAAATGGCGGTTAAGAGTTTCAAACAAATCCAATCATTTTTTTAAACTTGGTCGCCATTTTGTATCCACCGTTTTGAATTGCGGAAATCTGAAAACAGATTCGTAATCAGCAACCCCAGGAACCCACTGGAAACGAGTTTCAACCCTTGACAATGCTTAAAACGTTCAGTATCAAGGTTTTAATTTTACTACTTTTTTTTTATTTGATCGCCATATTGGATCCGCCATTGTGAATTTAAAAAATTTGACTTCAGTTTCGTAATTGGCGACCCCAAAAACTCTCGAGTGCCGGGTTTCGAACAAATCCAATCATTTTTTTTTTAATTGACCGCCATTTTGGATCCGCCATTTTGAATTTCGAAAAAGTGACTTCAGATTCTTAATTAGCAACCCCAGAAACCCCCTGGTAACAAGTTCCAACCCATGACAATGCGTAAATCATTCAGTATCAACGTTTTAATTTTACTAGTGTCTTTTCGAGAACATATTTTCGGGAACTAGACCCATTCTAATTGTCCAAGGCAGGTGTGCAATTAAGCGAAAGTTCCCCAATAATACCAGAGTAATTGTAAAAACCACATTTTTAGCTGCATTTTAACATGTCAAGAAAATACAAATATTGAGAACATCAGGGTTTTTATAAAAAACACTGTGTAGGCTTTCGGCTTTTGAGTAACAGATGTCGCATTATTTATAACCTAATCACAGCGTATGTATGGAAATACAAACACATGTACATATTTGATTGCTGTTAATATGGACCTGTTTTTCTTTTAGTAATCTATGTATGTATGTATGTAAATACATATGTACAAATGAACGCATAATACGCGAAAACTCTTTCGTCATATCAGATCTGTAGCGTTCGTTCAATTTTAACAAATGAGGTATCAAATTAAAGGGCTTGGCCTATGGATGTTCAATAACTTCTTATTTAAAAAAAAAAGAGTTGCCACCTGATAAAAAATTAAAGTTAAATTTTTTTAAGTTAAACCAATTATTACACTATGAGTATCGATCGAAATGGTTTTGAAAAGGCTTCATTTCTTAATTATATGTAGGAGGGTTGCCACCGGTTTCAAAAAGAAAATTCGACTTAAATAAAGGCAGAAAAATTGAAACGCATATCCTGATATGGATGTCCGACGAAAGAGGTTGTGGTTTGAAAATATTTTGCAGAGGGTTGCCACCTTGTTACAAAGTTAAATTCAATATAAGCAATAGGTTAAATAAATTACTTCAGTATGAATATAAATCAAAATTGCTTTGAAAAAACTTTATTTCCAAACTGCATGTTGCCACCATGGGTTGCCACCGGATTCAATTTTAATTAAGAGTATTGGATACTTTAAATATGTATCACAACACAAGTGTCAGATGAAAAAGGTTTAACGAGGTTTTGATTTAAAAATAATTTGAACAGGATTTCCATCTGTTTGAAGTCAAATTTAATTAAATTATATGACATATTGAAATATGGGCGTCAAACAAAGGAATATGTGTCTAAGTAGATAAAGGTTTAACAAGGTTTTGGTTTTAAATATTTTGAATAAGGTTGCCATATGTTTTAAAATTAGAATTTAATTCAAGTAAGCATAAGCTTAATGAAATTTTAAAATATGACGTGAAACGACGGTGGTAAGATACCCTTAGTTGGAATATTTAGAATATTAAAGAGGGTTGCCACCTGATTAAAAAGAAAAACTCACAATTATTTAATAAGTTAATTACTTTAACCTTAACAAGTAAGAAAGTCTAAGTTCGGGCGGAGCCGAACATTAAATACCCGGCGCAAGTATTAAATATATGTTTTCCACCTTTCCGAAAGCTACCGCTACATGATAAGCCGGGGTGTATACATTTTAAGTAAATTAGCGTCCTTAAATTTCGAAATATTGCAGTTTCAAGCATTTTTGAAGTATACCGTTATATGAAAAGCGGCCTCAATTTTAGTCCGATTTCAACAATTTTCAACGGTTTGCTTTTATGTGGCAAGCACAATAACCATACCGAGCTTGGTACAAATTGCTAGAACGGTTAGCGAGATACATATATGTGATCACAAGTGGGCGGTGCTACGCCCATTTTCCAAAATTTTGTCATAAACGTATTTCTTGGTAAAGAATTGTTGCAATCATCAATTTTGAATAAATTAGCTTCAATATTTACTGATTTATCGAAGATTTTGTATTTCTCGAAATTACCGTTATATGGGATGTGGGCGTGGTTATTGTCCGATTTTAGAAATTTTCGGCCATTTGGTATGCTGTACCAGGACCAACAACTGTGCCAAGTTTGGAAGAAATTGGTGTAGCGGTTACCAAGATATACACATGTAACCATAAGTGGGCGTGGCTACGCCCATTTTCCAAAAATTTATAATATTCATATTTTCCGTCTGAAACTCATTGTAAGTATCAATTTTGAGTGAATTATCTTCAGTAGTTACTAAAATATCGCAGTTTTCGTATTTCTGAAAATTACCGTTATATGGGAGGTAGGCGTGGTTATTGTCCGATTTCGCCCATTTTCAATACCATCCGTCGTATGCCCAAAAGAAGTCCATGTACCAAGTTTCGTTAAGATATCTTAATTTTTACTCGAGTTATCGTGTGCACAGACGGACGGACGGACGGACGGACGGACGGACAGACAGTCACCGCTTAATCGATTTCTCTTTTCATTCTGATCATTTATGTATACATTTGTCTATATCTATCTCGATTCGTTTTGCCTGTTAGAAACAACCGTTATGTGAACAAAGTTATAATACCCTTGTGCCCAAGTGCGCTCGGGTATAAAAATATGGGTATCAAATGAAATGGGTTTAAAAAGGTTTTATTTCTGAGCTGTATTTAGGAGCGTTGTCACGTACTTAAAAAAGCAAATTTAACTTAATTCATCAGGCACATGAAATTTGTAGGTATCACAATATCACACGTAAGAGATTTTTTATTTCTTAACAATATTTAGGAGGGTTGCGAGCTGTTTCAGAAGTCTTAGCTAACTTATGCAAGTTAAAAGAAAAAGGATGTTCTTTATAACAATTTTATTTACTATATTCACAATACACTGCGATGTTACTCGCTCTGGTGCAAATGACTTAATGCCCGACTATCAATCGATGTCGCTTTATCAAACCTCTGTCAGCAGTAGCCGGTACGTTGAGATGAGCAGCGGCTTCCTTGCGGTCATCTCCCAGTGTCGTTGCTAAGGTATGTCAGGTTTGTTGTTGCAGTGCAGTATCATGTTGTGAAGTGGGTGTCGTGCGTTGTTGCCATGCGTTCAGACGGCCAAGCCAAGCGCTATCACTAAGCGTGTGTCATCTTCTAATATTGTTGCTAAGCAGATGCTAAGGTATGTCAGGTTTGTTGCTGCTTTGGTACGGTAGTTTTGGCGGTGCAATAACTAGTTTCGAAGTGGTGTAATGTGTTGTTGCCCAGCGTTCAGACAGCCAAGCCAAGCGCTATCATTGAGCATGTGTTGCCGTTGCTAAGCGTGTGTTATCATTTGTTATTGTGTTTTTTAACACATTTTAATCGTATGAGCATTATTAAAGAATTTGAGTGCGAATTTGAGAACAACTCAATAATGGGTGGACCGCAACACTCATGTTTCGACAGGCAACAGCAATGTCGGGCGACATATTTCCGCTCACTTCACTGTTACCTTAACTATTCCCTCTGTTAAATTTGAAACGTCCTCGTTTCAATATGCAACTAGTTTTGCTTCTAGCGAATCGATGATAGTTTTCTTAGTTTACAAATATTTTTCTTACAGTTTGTAGTATCTTATAACTAGTTTACAATATTATTTTATACAAAAGGTAATAATTCAAAATCCAAAAAGCATTGTGTCTTAACTCATTGCATATTTTTTCATATTTTAAAGTCAGGCGTGCTTAGAAGAGAGAAAAATAAAAACAAAATTCTTCGGAAATACAAATGAGAAACTATCGTAGGTTACTCTTATGGACTTTTTTCCCTTCGATTATCACTGCTGTGCCAAGGTCTCTTTCAACAATTTTTTCGACAAAAACTTTATCAAACTTGTTGCCTAATCGTTTATTTCTTTTTAAAAATACCTTTTCTCCAGCTTCGTACATTTTAGTTGTTCTACCAGTATTAAATCTTTTTATAGTTTTTTCTTGAGCTTGCAATAACGATTTCCTAATATCATTGAATTTTTCGGGTGGGTAATTGTGAAACACATCGATGGGCTTAGCGTTTATTACAGAGTGAATACTATGATTGTATTTATGTGTAGCTAGTAAAACCAGGTCGATTGTTTCATATATTTGTTGCTGTTCCTTAATGCAACGAGCTATTTCAAGCAACGTCGAATGAAATCATTCGACTTGACCGTTGCTTTCACTATGAAGTGTTGGTATAAAGAATTGTTCAATTGAATAGTTATCTCTCAACAACGTTTTTATTATATTAGAATGAAAAGCTTTTTCGTTGTCTGAAACAATAGTTTTTGTGTTATTAAACTTTAATAGAACCTCCAGAAGAGCATCTTTGATATCTACGGTGGATCTTGATGCGATTGGCTTTACGATAGCGAATTTCAAAAATTTATCCACGCATGTTAAAAAATGTTGTTTGCTGGTATTAAAAATATCGATGTGGAGAATTTCCCCTGGGAGGTTTGGAATGGGTGTTTCGCCAATGCCAGGATTAGATGGTTTTCGGTGATATTTATTTTCCAAGCAAATTTTACAATTTATAATTGTGTTTTTTAGCATTTTTTTTAAGTCTGGAAAATAATATTCTTTAGAAATTTGTTGGATATTTTCAGATAGGCAACGGTGTGCTCGATTATGCTCCGTGGCGACTGTTTCGAGTTGATCATCTTTGTTTGTTAAATCGATTACAAACAGTTCGGTGTGAACAAATTTTACTCCTGGAAATTGTGACAGTATAGGGCCTTGTATTTGCCCTAAAGTAGGAAGATCACAGTGAATACCGTTTGTAACATTTTAATTGATTGCGGATTTTAAGTAACAAATCAGCTTTTCGATAGTGTCCAAAAATATGGTGTGTCGAATAAGCTTCTGAAACAAAATTTTGGTACTTATACTGCAAACGCTTGACTGGGATAGAATAAGTTGATTCCTAAATTGATTTATTGGATGTTTTACGGATTTTATAGTGCTACTCGATGACTCTTCGCTGTGGACGGTTTCGTCTCGTATAGACTCTTCTAGATTATTAAGGAACAGCCTAGAAAGTGCGTCGGCTAATTTATTCTCTTTACCAGGCTTATAGTGAAAATTTGGCGAAAATTCTTCTACGAACGCGCGCCATCTCTTCATTTTACTATTCGGGTTTTTTTTCTGATATGGAGAATATAAGGGGTTGATGATCAGTGAAAATATTAATGTTTTTGATTCCATAAAGATAATGCTGCAGCGTTTTTAAAGCCCATACGATAGCTAGAAGCTCGCGCTCGTTCGTGGCATAATTTTGTTCTGTGCCAGAAAGAGTTCTTAAAATCATCGTGACCGGGCGACCATTTTGGGATAGTACTGCACCTAAAGCACTTGACGAAGCATCGGTGGTAAGATCGAAGGGACGGTTACAGTTCGGATATTGAAGAAGTACGTCGTCTTCAGATGCCAAGACTCGCTTTACATTTTCGAAGGCACGTAATGCTTCAGGATCAAGTACTATTTCAATATGTTTAGATTTTTTTGCTCCTACATGACCGTTTTCCCCACGAAGATGTTTGGTCAATGGCTTTTCCATGTCAGCGTAGTTTTTTATAAAACGGCGATAACAGCCGGATAGACCTAGAAATGACCGCAGCGCTCGCAGCGTGGTGGGAAGTTTATAGTTCAAAATGTCATTAACCTTATCTGGACTTGTTTTAATACCCTTTTCTGAGACTACAAATCCTAAAAACTCAACTTCGGTTCTGAAAAATTTAGATTTTTCCGTTGAAACTCTCATTCCTGATTTTTCTAACTTGCATAATATCTTTTCGATGTTATCCAAATGTGATTTCTCATCCGGGGAATAAATAATGATGTCATCGATGTATACGTGACAACATTTTCCGATGTCTTCTCGTAAAACGTCGTCTATAGCTCTTTGAAAAATGCTTGGAGCATTTTTTAAGCCGAAAGGAAGCCTACAAAATTCGTATTTTCCGTTGTTAATGCTAAAAGCTGTCTTTTTTCTATCTTCTTCACACATAACAATCTGATGGAAACCAGATTTTAAATCTAACGTGGTAAAATACTTTGAGTTTCCTAAGTTAGCTAAAATTACAGTTGTATCCGGTATTGGGTAACGATATGAAATGGTTTTTTCGTTAAGTTTTCTATAATCAATTACTAAGCGCAACTTCGGATTTCCACTTTCGTCTAAACCTTTTTTAGACACCACATGAACCGGAGAGTTATATGGAGAACTTGATTCTCTTATTATACCATCGTTGAGAAGTTTCCTAATTTCGCTGTTAATGAACGGCGCAACGGAAATTGGATATGGATAGCTTTTGCTATAAATCGGATCGTTTGTTTGAGTACGGATCCTAGCCTTGACATTGGTGTTAAATGGTAATGCTATGTTTGGGTCTGCGAACGCATTCATATGTCTGCGAATCATATCACGAAATTGAGGTTTCATGTGGGGTGGAACAGAGTCGTCTTCTATTGTTATTAAGTTACTTTGATTACATGAAAGATGTTTGAGTTTTTCTTTGCCATTACGGTAAAACAAGAACCCTCTTTCTGTATCAATATTTGCAGAAAATCGTATCCAATGATACCATCAAACGTATTTAAATAAGAAAGTAAGTAAAACGTAGAGGTATGATCAAGAACGTTCATTAGACTTTTTTTATTTATCACATTAGTACCATTTATGGACTTCAGTTTGAAAGGTTTCTCAACGTCTTTAATGCCATGTAAAAATGAAAAATGTTTGATATAATTTTTAGAAGTGCCTGTATCGATTAAAATGCGCAGCTCCTGACCGCTTCTGGAAGTTTTAGTTATAAACGGTAGGAGCGATTTCAGTTTAAAAAATTAATTTCCTCGGCTTGTTCGTTACCGATATTATAATCGTAATTATCGTCATCAATATCATAATTTTTTTGACTACCACCTTGAAAATAATCGTCACTATACTTTTCGAATTCTATGTCAATCGGATTTTCATTTTCGGTCATAAAATTAACCTTTTGGATTTTATTTAGGGGTGTTTGATTAGAGAAAGTTTGATCGCGAGACCGCTTAGGCACCATAGATTGAATGTTTTTTGTTAATTGTTGTGTTTGAAAACTACTATTATTTTTTTGATGATGAGGAATAAATGAATTTTGAGGCGACTGGCGTCTATGATAATATGACGTATTATGATCTATTTCCATAGGTGTTGGCCTGCTATTAGCACTTTGAAAATTTTTTGTATTTAATTGGGCGTGTCTTTGAACAGACTGGAACTGGGGCACTGCTTTCATCGAACTACCTACAGCGAAAGCTCGAGCAAAGTCGTGCCGCCTATGATTTACTTCGAGCTCTTGAGCTACAGCGAGTGCGGATGGCAAATCGACTGGTCTCGCGGAAAATAATATATCGCACATCGGGCGACGAAGCCCGGATATAAAAACCCGCAAAGCGTTTTCTCTTGATCTTTCGTTAAGAGCTGCAATAATTTCGTTATTACCGCTGTGTGTCATTATTTGTTTATTAATGATCAGAGTTAACTGTTTGTCAACTTTGTCGTAATAATCTCGAATTGATAAATTTTCTTGTCTTAACACGCTTAACTCGTTCTCTAAAACATATAATGGCCTCTTATCTGAATACGATTGATCTAATCTTGCAATAATTGCATTAAAGTTAAGGACTGTATTGAATGAGGAAAGGGAAGAATTGGCCGACTCTGTAATTTTGTTACGAAAAATTCCCATAGCAATATAATACTTTTCCGACCCCTCCCGATAGTAATTCATAGCGAAGTGCGCAGCTGTGCGCCACGCTGGGTATGTTGAAGCATCGCCTTTAAATTCAGGGAGTGACTTAATTAAGTCCAAGCTAGCATTATTATCCTATACTAAAGGATTAATAGAAACTGGAATATAGGACTGAACTGTGGGCGGAGCTAGTCGATTTATCGCCAAGGTTATTTGGTTAAGTTGCTCGGTGAATTCTTGCCTAGTGCGCTCGGTAGTCGCACTAACTATTTCCAGCACTTGTTCTCTGGTAACACTCATGTTTATACGCAAGAATGTTGACTATTTTTTATAAATTTAGGTTTTTAGAGAAATAGTTCGTTTAAAGAATGGAGAAAAGGGTAAATGATTCAAAACTATAAGCTGATTTGAAAAATAGTATTCTCGTTTAGTTTTTTTTTCGCTGAAAGAGCAAACTGGTGCAAGCGAAATCGAAATTTTAAACCAAAGTCCAAATTAACCCGTTTTATGAAAAAGAGAACCAGAAAAACTAAAGTAGTTTTCGAGCTATGATATTTATTAAAACTCCCTTAAATCATTTAATTAAGATTCAAAATTTCACAAATGGAGGGCTCTTGAAATAATATTTTCTAGTATTAAACGATTAAATTTACAGCACTGTTTTCTATACCAAAAATGGATAGTTTTCGAAAAGAGATTTTTATATTTTTTATTATTCAACCCTTTTCACTTTCATACCACACACTTTTATTTAATAACTTTGTTAGCAAAAAATATTTTTTTGAATTTGAATCACATTAAGAATTTAACAAATTTTATTAAATACTAGCAATTACCCGGCGTGCTTCGCTGCGCCTTAAATGTATTTTTGTGTTGTAACTCTCCCCCTAAGCTCTTATGGCCTCATTTACAAAATATTTTTAAAGAACTTTATGAAGTTAGATTTAAAAAAATCGATCTATGAAGCATTGTTTATTTTTTTTTTGAGTTAATATATTTTCGAAGGTAATTAGAAAATATGTAAAGAACCGACTTTCTCTTGGAAATTTAATTTATAATCTTATAACTGGAGTCTACTATCGCACCCTTTCCTCAAACGTGTA
>NW_016160115.1:25975-36487 GCF_001687245.7 Rhagoletis zephyria | reverse complement strand
CCTTTATATATCAAAATATTTTTTACCCTGTGACCATCCCTGGAAGATATCCAGTGCGTGTGTAAAATTTGGTTACGATCGGCTTATTCGTTTAGGAGCCAAGTGTGTCTATAGGTACATACATAATTTGAATTTTATATATATAGATAATTTTTTAGACACAAAATAAACACTTTTTAGATCTTAAATTAATACTTAAAACGAAAAATTTAATTTTTCACTATCAATATCTGGATCTATATTTTTCCTCAGGATTAATGGGTTCTTCCTTCTTTGTCCTTGGATTTTATGGTCCTTGTTAGCCAAGCCAAGCGCTATCACTAAGCGTGTGTCATCTTCTAATATTGTTGCTAAGCAGATGCTAAGGTATGTCAGGTTTGTTGCTGCTTTGGTACGGTAGTTTTGGCGGTGCAATAACTAGTTTCGAAGTGGTGTAATGTGTTGCTGCCCAGCGTTCAGACAGCCAAGCCAAGCGCTATCATTGAGCATGTGTTGCCGTTGCTAAGCGTGTGTTATCATTTGTTATTGTGTTTTTTAACACATTTTAATCGTATGAGCATTATTAAAGAATTTGAGTGCGAATTTGAGAACAACTCAATAATGGGTGGACCGCAACACTCATGTTTCGACAGGCAACAGCAATGTCGGGCGACATATTTCGGCTCACTTCACTGTTACCTTAACTTGCACAAATCCGAAGACGAAGATAATGCGAAGACGAGCACGAACACGAAGAAGAAGAAGACTACTAATATGGGGATCTAGGTTAATATAAAAAGTAATACAAATTTCTGCAGTATGAAAGGAAATAAAGATAAATCGAAGTAGTGATACACGTCATTGCATATGTATGTCTATTTATAATCCGATGGTACATATGATAATAATGTGGATCTGCTTCTCTATTGCTAATTATTAATACTTTGAAATTCATATTGATTTATTAAATTTAATTCAATACAATCAAAACGAATATTGCATGTACCGTTTTTAGCTGCGATCTTAATAATAACACGTATTCAACGTTTAAGTTTAGCGGCTATGACTCCGACACAGCCTCAAGGTCAAGACGAAGGCACTGGACTGATCCCTTTATGTAGTAGTACTGCCCTTGCCAATACATATCTCGAATATGAGTCGAATTGGGTCATAAATACCATTTTTAGTAAAATCTCGACTCCCCAGCCACTTGGCGGACACATTTCTTCGCAAAAATATTTCCCGTTACGTTACCAATAGATACATATTTCGAATATAGACCAGATTGGATCATTAGTAAGATTTTTAGTAACAACTCGACTCCAGCGCCACCTGGCGGGTCAAACTGTAAATCTAACAATGCAGAGACCCACTCAAACACACACAAAATATCGTTAAAATCGGTTCACTCACAAACCCACGTACAGAAGAATTATATGCACATGCAAAGATACGGAATAGTTTCATATGTTTGAAAAGCGCCACGCCCATTTTCCAAATAGCCTCGATTTTCTATAAGAATATGGCATTGACTTCATACCAAGTTCAGTTACTCTACCATGAACACTTCCAGAGATATGCAGTATGAAAACTCCGTTTGTAAAGGAGGTGCCACGCCCCTTTTTACAAAAGCCCCAATTTTTCTTCATGACTATTCTATTGATTTTATATAAGTATCTCCATACCAAGTTCCAGTATGAAAAAATTGCCTTTGTATAGGAGGTGCCATGCCCCTTTTTCAAATAGCCCCACATTTTCCTTCATGATTATGCGATTGGTTTTATATATATCCATACCAAGTCCCAGTACCCTACAAACCTTCCGGAGATATGCAGTCTGAAAAATCCTTTTTTCCAATAGCTCCAAATTTTCCTCATGATTTTATATATTTCCATACCAAGTTCCAGTAAACACAATGAACACATCCGGAGATGTGCAGTATGTAAAATTCGGTTTGTATGGCAGATGCCACAGCCCCTTTTCCAAAAACATCAAATTTTTTCCATGAGTACGCGATTGATTTCATATATCTCCATAGCAAGCTCCAGTACTCTACCATGAACACTTCTAGACATATGCAGTGTGAAAGAATCGGTTTGTATGGGGGGCAACACGCCCCCTTCGCACTATGAAATATACTTTACATCCGATTCTCATACCTACCAAAAATAGGCAAAAAATTTTATAAAATGCTTTCACGATACAGAGATTTCGTACAACTACAACGCGTGACTGACGCACTCAGTTGTAGGATTTTATTGACACTAATGTCACATAAAGATTAAGAGTTTCTATACAAAATTACCACCACCACAATGTGACATAATATCAAAAATTCAGCTATTATAAAATGTTGGCAATTCTTTGTCGCTCGCCTCCCAGACTATATCGAGCCCTAACCGCCAAAATAAAGTAAGCGAAATTTTTTTCAAAATTTTATCTAGATGCTCTAGGAATATTTCTGCATCAAAGAAAATTTTGAAAAAAATGTTGCTTACGTTATTTTGGTGGTTAGGGCTCGATATGAGGAAGTGTAGTTAATGATAACATATATTCAGACAGATTTTTGAATAACTGTTCTTCAGCTACATTTGTTTTTATTTATCACTAGCAAATATCCAGTGTGCTTCGCTGCGCCTTAAAAATATTTTTATGTTGTTTGACACCCGTATTATTTCATGTATTTTATCAATTTAATTAAATACAATCTTTCAAATAGGGGGCAACCCTCAAAAATATTTTCGGCAGTAAACTTTCCTAAACCTCTTCAGTTTGATACCCATATTGCAATGTTTAATTTATCTTATCAACTATATTAAATTAAAGTTTTCAAACATGTGGTTACCTCCGCCAAAATATTTTCGGCTGCAAGCCTTCTTAAGCCTCTTTCTTTTGACAGTCATATTGCAATATTTACCTTAGCTTATCAATTTCCATAAACTGCAATTTTCAAACAGGTGGAAACTGTAAAATTTTTTTCTTCCTATATTTTATGTTTATGATATACTTCTTTTGTTTGTTTAATATTTTTTTTTAATGTCTAGTTAATTATGCATACACATAACACCGTGCGACAGGCAATTTTACACAAAAAAAAATCAATATATTCGCGAAGCCATGGGACAAATATATGCAGTAAAATTGCGTTTTTAGTTTTCCTCTCTGTCGTCAGGATTTTTTAAAAGGACTTTGAAAATTTAATAACATAAGTAATTCAGAAAATGGTTTAAAAAATTTAGTGCAATGTACTTGGGAAACAGTACGGTTATCTAATTAAAGAGAAAATTCTATAGAGAAAGAACAGATTAAATTTTTTGGTGCATAAGGTATTGAAAATGTCGCTAAAAATTTTATCCTTGAATATCCTTGAAATTTTGCAATATTTATTTTGAAAAACTTATACGTTAAGGACTAATGTAAACTCAACAACGTCCTCGAATATATGCCTTTTAGGGCCGTTTGCACCATGTCTAGTTAACGCTAACTGGAGGTACATCCTTCAGTTAAGCACGTTAACTGCTTTATCGATCACATGTTAGTTATATGATGGGTGTCGATAACGTCGATAAAGATGTTTAACTGGGAGTTAGAATTAACTAGACATGGTGCAAACGGCCCTTAATGTTATTAGCTTAAAAAATAAAATTGAATTTTTTAAATAATTTTTAGAATTTATCATATCTTTGCAATTATAAAGTTCTAATAAAAAAAATACTAAAACTAAAAACCCAGTTTTACTATATTTGGCCCATGGTGTCGTGAGTATATTGATTGCTTGGTGTGTTTTGAAATTTTTTTGTTGCAACCTGTTTCAATCTTTTTACCCAGGATTTTTCAAAAAAATTCTAGGTACGCAATTTTATAAATATAGTATTTAATTACAGGAGGATAAAGTGCAAGTTTCAAGTGACTAAAAGTAACAGTGGCGGTGTCACGCATTTTCTTCCATACAAAGTATATTAGACAATTTGTTTACATGGAAGAAAATGTCCAGCATTTTTTAAAAAATCCCCAAAAGTCAACGGTATTTTGTAACTGCATGAAACTTCAACTTAATCCTACTTTATTTTAATGGGATATATTTACAACTGCGTACCAGAGCTGTGTAAGTGTGAAATCATTTTCAATTTTAAATCAACAATTTTTTTCTATCCAGTTTTCATTACTTATTCTTCGCTTACGATTGAGGTTTAAAATTTTTGAATTTTCCATTCTCTCAAAGCAGTTATGAATTCACACATCAACATATTCATAGCAAGATTGAAAAAACCAATGCCCAATCAAAAAAAGGTTTAACACTGAATGAGTATTGAAAAGGCTGCAATCTTTTATGTGTGTGCATTCTTTAACTCAGTACCAATCATTAGTTCAAAGACACCCTGGTAAATAACTTTTTGATAAAAAGGAAGATTTTTGACAATTGCTCAATTGTAAAAATTCAAACCGGCGTTACCCAATTTAAGTTTTTTGGTAGAGGGGATTTTATATCATATGTTTGGGATTATATATAAAACAGTTGTATTAAAATTTACGTTTTAAATATAATTCATGTTTTATCTTGAAAATGTTTAAAATTTACATTAAATTAGATAACTACTTCGCATAAGCTTTACATTTAGGTTGATAAAATTTTATTGAAAATATTTTAAAAATCTTAGTGTCTTTAATAAAAAAATAGCTCATCATAAAAATTGTATCGCCGTTCGGCGTCGGCGTAAGTTTGTAGGTCCCTCCCATTTGTGTGACAGCAAAGGCGCACGCTACAAATCGGAGGAGAAGCTCGGCCAAAACTTAGCAAAAGTGTCAAGGCCAAAATATGATTATTATAAATAAATTTAGTTTCAAACAGGTCGCAACCCTCTTCAAACACCTCAAAAGTATTCCCAATATTATTTAGTTGTGAACCCGCATGAGTCCGAAATTACCATTTTTTACCAGAATTTCCAGATTTTACCGGAAATCGTACTTGGTTTTCTGGCAACTGAGAGGACAAATAAGAGAGTAAGTAAGGTCATCTCTTTGTCAGAAGCTACCTGGTGGTAAATTCTGGTAAATGTGTCAAAAGATCCGATGTAGTGTGTTTGACAACCAAATTGTAAACAAAATAGAAGTGCACTCTGCTAATGCATGTTGAAAAGTAAATAATTCCTTGCTTGAGTGGATGCTAATGAGTTTTGGTTAAATTACAAAACGCTTAAAAAGGTATTAGCCGTCATTTTACGTTTAAAAACTTTAAAACTTTAACACATTACCACCCTATACTCTATATATGATTGACCATTGAACTAAATCGTTGTTTATTTGGGTAAGATTAAAATATATTTTACTATTCAATATTGGAGTTGGTGTGAAACAAAAATTAATAATTTATTGTTATGTATGCAAATGAGAACTACAATTCTGAGCTTATTGAGCATCTCTTAGTCAAAAACAAAGGCAATTTTGCTTGATCAAGTTTCGAATCTAAGAAGAAAATGTTTTTAACAAACAAAAGGTTAATAATAAAATTTGAAGGATTTAAGATATTGCGTATGGTAGCATGAAACGTCACAATCTTCTTAATTGTCAGGCTGTTGATATGGCTACGAAAAAGTGACAATGGAAACACATAGCTGAAGATTTCATACTTACAGTGGGATAAACTTCAAACCTCTAATATAAATTAGTTAAATTTAGTTATTATTTTTTTTTAACAATTTTAAGTTTTCGTTTGGAATAGTTTTCATGAACTTATCTATTAGGAGATCTCTTTGGAAAATTACCGTACATCCGATATCTATTGAAATTTTGACATCCTCACTTTTTGGAAAAAGAAGTTCAAGATACAAGTTTATGTGCAAAAAATAAATTAAACAATAAAAGTCTCCTTATATTTATGGAACTTATAATAGAAAAATTTTTATTTCATTACCCAGACTTTATGAATAGCCTACTCTATAAGTAATAGTAGAAATTCCGAATTAGTAAGTTCAGTCAACACGTCATTCAAAAGTTTTGAACAAAATCACTTTTCTCTTTTGTGAAAATTTGGGACTATCTTATGCGAGTATTGTCGACAAAATGTTAGTCTATGAATGACTAAAAATTAACGAATAAATGGTTAATCGCGATTAATGATTAAAATTAATTAAGCGATCGCTGTGGTGTAGTGGTTAGAAGTGCGCACTACCATTCCGCAGGGTGAGCGTCCGAGCCCAGTTCCGGCCAACAAAAAAAAGAAAATGTTTTTTGTAATAGTGGTCGGCCCCCGGCAGGAGTCGGCGTAAAACTGTAGGTCCCTCCCCTTTGTGCGACAACGCCAAGGCGCATGCCACAATCGGAGGAGTAGCCCTAACATATGTCGCTGGTCCTCTGCAATAACGGCACAATTCAAAATTTCAGGTTTAGAAAAATACATAATTTGAAAGCTTACAGTATGACTGCATATAATCCGGAATAATTACGTTCCAAGACATATTATTGCTAAATTACGAAACAAAAAATCTTTAATTGGCTCTACTGAAATATATGAAATTTTTAGTTGTGTCGATATGTAAGCGCGTTTCTATTATTATTAGTAATCATCAATACAATTTCAAATTACATAAACCCAGTCACAGCCCTTTTTTGTATTCGACGCTTCCAGAAATCACATAATACATAAAATAAATAAAAGCTGTTTAGATTAATATTACATAAACTGGAAACTGTTAAAAATAAGTGCGCTTGTGTACAGAGATTTTAGAACCTATTTAGTTCCGAAAATGTCTGTTTGCAACACATAACAATAAAAATGCATATCAAATTGCTAAGAATGATGAAGGAAATCGATTCAGACATGCCTGTTTAACTGGCCGTGCGTGCTCAAAACAAACACATGTTAATTAAGGAGCTATTCAAGTATTATGTAACCACCAGTGGAAAGCGGGGGTCTTGGTTTGCTTATTTTTAATAACAACGGGCAACATTTCTTCAAATAAGTAAGACATTAATTACACACGCACAAATTTTGCCTGCAATTTCGATCACAATTGAACACTGCACTTCACTCTCGTTTCGAATTTTTGAAAGCGTTTTTTAAGCTATTTAGTGGTTTAACACTTCTTGTGGGCACTTGATATTGTAAAAAAAATATGCGCAATTCGATCCCTAACTACATTTTTTTGTAAAGAACGCCCGTTTGCTTTAAATTTGTAAAAATACAATTATTTTTTTATTTTGTTTACATCTGTCATTTGTTACAAATGAAGAAAAGTCCAAGAGTTGCCAAGTATAAATATCTTTATATCTATTTATTAAAATAATAATTTACAATAATAATTTATTTAATTAATACTTTATTAAAATACAAATTTGAAGTGCAAATACATTTGTAAAACTGTTTATCACAAAATGTTATTAATTGTTTGCAAGCATACTATAGTTTTCATGCATTTTGAGAATAAATAATCTAATATGTGTACATATATATCGTCGTTTAAAGTACAAAACCGCGTATCGTCATTCTGCAAAACCGTGTGACTGACATTGGCTGCCAAAAATTGGATTTGCTCACAAAAACTCTTGGCTCAATTCTTATCCATTCGTCCTGAAATATACTAGCCAGAATACGTTTGCTTTATAAAAAAGATAACCATTTTGAAATATGGGTGACTTTACTCTCTAGAAAATAATTTATGCAATTACGCGGTTTTGCATTTTCTTGATACGCGGTTTTGTACTTTAAACGACGATATGTATAGCATGTACTTACGGCGGCCGCCGTAGCAGAGTGATTACATGTGCGTACTTCCACTCCATAGGACCATGGTTAAATACCTGGTCAGATCATAACACAAAATAGCAGTCGTCCTTCGGCACGCAATGGCAAACCTTCGAGTATATTTCTGCCTTGAAAACTCTTCTTATAAAATCAGAACTCATGCCTCAAGTTTGAGCAGAAGTTCGGCCAAACACTTAGAAAAATATTTTAGCACCAAATATTTATTTGTTTACTTATTTTAAGGGAGATGGCAATCTTCTGGTTTCACATTTTGAGTACAAAAATTTCAACCCTGATACAACAAATAGTATTAGTACTGAATGATAATGACAGATTGCATTCCCATAAACGTCCAATCATACATGATTGAGTTTTTTTTTTGCATTCACATTCTCTATGTGAATGGGTATCAACCATTCCATAACACACTACATATTTTGTGTTTGCAATTTGTAACCAATCTCAAGAGTGGTTGTTAAATTTTTTAAATCAAACAATCACATTTTTTAAACGAAAAAAATGAGAATGCACACTCAATTGATTCAATCATTACACAGCTCTGCTGCGTACCTAAAATTTTTCTAAAAATGCTGAGTAAAAATTTCAAATTTTGGCATATTTTTTGCGTTTTTATAATTTTGGTACAAATTTTTAAATGCGCATTTAAATGCAGTTAATTATATGTAAAATGGTGTAGAGTTTTATAAAAAAGTTTAAGTATTAAATAAACAAAATAAGCATGAACTAAACTGGTTGAAATAAGGCGTCTCTTTTACTTCTGCCACAAGTATTATGAACTTCTTTCAGCCACACAATACATATGTTGACTTAGGTTTTCTTGCATCGAGCTTTTTTCGACATGCCTTAAGTTACTTTATCAGATATGTACACGCTAAAGTTAAATGCGTATAAATTAAATTACTGTCTTTTGATTTGTTCTAATAAAATATTTTTCTACCTAAATAACAAATTACATATGTTTCAAACCCATTTATTTATCTTATTACATTAAACTAACAAATCATGTATATATATATATATATATACATATATATACAGTGACGAGCAAAACTGTAACATGGTGTAACACTTTTTATTTCAGCCACCGCTATATTTCCACGTTCTAACGGCTTTCATCCTTTTGTTGGTACATCTTGTTGGTACATCCCTACTCCCTCTCTCATAATGATTTGAAGTCAATACAACAACAATAAAAAACCAGCAGACAAAAATGTAAATTAAGGCAGATGTTACAGTTTTGCACTCACTCTCAGCTTTGCATTTGACAGTTATCTCTTACTTAGTTGGAAGTCAGATGACTTTTTTCTATATTGTAATTTATTGAAGAAGTGATCACCAGTAAATAACATAGTTAATCAGGAACCATAAATGTAAATAATAGATTTACTGCGGAAAGGCGAGACCGCAGGAAAAATGGTACAAAATTGTGGAGTTTGCTACTTGAAAATGTTAAGAATGAAAAAAAATATAGCCTAAAGTGTTCCGAAGGACAAAGGAAGTACTTCAACAAATATTACGGTCGGATATCTTGTGAGCTTAGCAGCAAGTAGCGATGCAGCCACTATTACAGAAGCGCTTAAGGTATTAAACTTTAATGCCAATCAGTAGACAGCGAGGCGAAGAATTGCCAAATTGAGCGCAAAGGCATCATAAAGAAGAAAAAAGCAAATTTGATCAAAATACATGTGCGAGTGTGGCAGCATTTCGCCGCATCGCACGAAAACCGAACCGGTGCCTATTGGGATATATTAGGCCTTACAGAATGCAATTAAAAAACACGTTTTTATGATTTAATTGAAGGTTAGTTGGTCTGACAAGACTAAATTAATCGCTTTCAATCAGATGGCCGGGATCAATATTAAATCAAATACCCAAATTAAGCCTAAGCGCATCATGTACGGCAAACTGAGAATCACAGTGGTCGGTCAATAATAGTTTAGGGTTGAATTTAAAAAATTTTGTTTGTCCGTTAGTACGTATTATGCGTAAGGAACAGTATCTGTTCATATTTCAACAAAATTTGCAAGATGTAGTCGAAAAAATGAGAGTTTCTGCTGAAAAATCACTCGAAACACACTGCACATGTTCGCACAGCCTGGATACGAAAGCAAAAATTTGCTAATTTGAAATGACCTCCACAATCCGCAGACATGAATCTCATCGAGAGTTTGCGAAATCAACTAAAAGCACAGCTTAATAAGTATCTTCTTCTTCTTCTTTTTTGGCGCTGTAACCGCCTAAGCGATTTTGGCCGAGTTCAGCAAAGCACGCCAGTCGTTTCTCCTCTGTGCCAACTGACGCCAATTGGAAACGCCAAGTGAAGCCAAGTCCTTCTCCACCTGATCTTTCCATCGCAGTGGGGGCACTTCCAGTGAAGAAGCAAGGCAAAGCCTCGAATAAGACCCCCCTTATGATGACGACCACGGCAAACGTTTAAAGGACTACGATTTGAGGGCATGCACCTGGAATGTCCGTACCCTTAATGGGGAAGGTGCCTCTGCCCGACTGGTTGATGTCCTCGTAAGGACAAAAGCTGACATCACCGCCATCCAAGAAATGCGTTGGACGGGGCAAGGCAAGCAATGTCTGGGGCCTTGCGACGTCTACTACGGCTGCCATGTAAAGGAGTGCAAATTCGGTCTTGGATTTGTGGTGGGAGAGAGACTCCGTCGCCGAGTACTGTCGTTCACCCCGGTGGACGAGCGTCTAGCCACAATCCGCGTCAAAGCGAGATTCTTCAACATCTCGCTCATCTGCGCCCATGCCCCGAC
>NW_016160115.1:21597-24773 GCF_001687245.7 Rhagoletis zephyria | reverse complement strand
GTTTTTACGTGGCGGGTCCCAAGCCCAGCGCACAACCCATTGCTGGGACGGGGGTGGTTTCGCAACCAAATACACGTTTATATAGCGAGCCGCTTGCTCCAAGCAGACACCCGCTTGCAGCCGCACCTACTGGTGAACAGACGCTGCAGACTTCAGTGAGCCCTTAAACCGAATAAGTCGGAGTGGCCCCACCGAAGCTCCCTCTCTTTCTGCCGTGACCCATCTCGCACATGGGTTGCTCACGTTGCCCAGAGTGCAAAATGTACTCAGTGTGTACTCAAAAAAATTCTAACCCTTCCGAGAAAAAAGTTTGAAATTTAGGTGAAATTTTGTTGCACTTTTTTGTAGTTTTTTACAAATTGTTAAACTTGGGTTTATATGGGGTTAGTTAGAGAAAGAACTGTATTTTAATTGAAAATTCTTAAAAATAAATAAATACACATAAGTGGCACACAATATCACTTTGAAATGGCGTGCTATAGATATGACCGATACTGTATATATATCCATAGGGTTCTCGGAAACGGCTCTAACGATTTTGATGAAAATTTGTACACAGATAATGTTTTGGATTTTAAGGTTATCTGAACAGGCACTATCTCCGAGAAGACTCGTATAAGGTTGCCACCTATTCGAAATTAGTTACAAATTAATTAAAACAGCATAACATGGGTATCAAATGGAAGGTATTTTAAAGATCGCTAATTCAAACATATTTTTAATAGGATTGCCACCTATTTTGAATGGCATATTTATTTACTTTTTTGTTTAGAAAAAAGGTAAAATATTCATGGGTATCAAGAGAAGGTTCTTAAACAATGCTTTCCCTATATACAAAATGTTATCCCCTTGGGATAATAGTGTAAGGTTGCCACTTATTTTCGATTCTACGCAATTTGTCTAAAACATCGCAATATGGGTATCAAATGAAAGGTATTGTTGCGAACTTTTGTCAGAAAATATTTTCCATCAGGGTTGCCATGCTTCTATGTGATACAAATTTTTTATTTTGTTAATTTCAATCAAATTTTTTTCATGTATATACAGTACATATACGCTCAAGATATGTACCATTGATTCCAGCGTATTTCGGAATAGGGTTGACACCTAAATTTTGGAGTAAGAAATTTACTTATTTAATAGATATCGAAACCCCAATTTTTTTTCCAAAATATTTTTTTAAAGTTATCCAAATCTTGAAAACTTTAAAAAATATATGCACTCCGGGCAAAGCTCGGTCAACCTGGTACTTATTTATTATATGATAGGACAGCTTCTCCAGCTATATTGATGCAATTTTTTTCATGTTAAGTTGTTGGAAAATAAGTAATATATAAATCCCGGGATCCCGGGATTGTATGAACGATGTCCCGAAAATCCCGGAATCGCAAAAATCGAAAAAATTAACATCCCTAGCACAAACATACATCCCTAGCAAAAAACATTACAAAAATCAGATCATTCATACGGATAGGGCATTTTAAAAAGTGGCATAACTCCGTTGTTTTTGATACTAACACTTTCAAATTTTTAATGAAGGTGTATTTTAATATATCCTACCAAAATCTGTGAAAACCGCAGTTTCGAAAAAAGTGTTGGTTAGGGCCTTTGTGAATTAAGTTTACGTCATATTCGTTTCAATCACTTCAAATGGGACTCCTTGTGGAATTTATTTTTAGCAAAAATTCTAAAAACAGTAATTTTGTTTACTTGTCGGGCATTATTTTTCCATAGGGATATACATTCGATCCTTGGCTAAAAACTTCTGTGGTAAAACTCTCCCCCTACGTCTCCCTTCTTTGCTATTTAAAGTCAAAGAGTAAGCTTCTTCAATAGGGATTTCCAGAAGAAATGGTCAACGTCTGGCTATAAAGAGAATCGATCAAATAATTAAAAGGCTATAGGTCTGACCCTTAATTAGGTAAGAATTACGTAGCTATGTATCTGAGATCCTCATCAGCCGTGATTTAAATAATTCAAATGCTTATAAAAGAAAGTATTAAAAATGAATTGCAAAAACTAAAATAAATAAACGCTGATGACGTTAAAAGTTCCCCAAATTCTGAAACAGCCAAAGCATTGAGAATTCCTTTTAAAAAGCTTTAGAAAAGCCTGACACATCTGGTTTGGCTTGCAAGCGCTGTTTAAGAATGTTCCAATTTTTAAATTCAAGTACTAAATAAAATAAACATTATTAAGAATTACTAGCTCTTATCCTGAGTATCGCCGGAAAAAAAATTCACCCGACAATTTTTTGTCCATGGAAACCAAATGTGAAAATTGAACCGGTTCGAGGAAAATTAAACTCTTGATAAGGCTGACTAACATTTTAATTTTTTCATTTACCTAAATAACTTAATTTACTTACTTAATTGTTTCTTAAAAGTACTTGACATCCGCTTTCGCACCCGCATCCGCGGATGTTAGCTGTTGCGACATCCGCATCCGCATTCGCATCCGCGGATATCTAAAATTCCACATTCGCAACATCCCTAGTAGATATGAAAGAGTACACACAGGCGAGGACTCTAGCCATTGTGGTTCACTCCTTTAAGTTATAGCTGAACATTTTTTTCTTCAGAAAAAATTACATACTATTTAATTTTGTAGCGCCATCTTGCGGTTCCTTAAATAAGAAATAATAATAATAGATTGGCGCTTACACATATGTTAGTGTTTGGCCGAGCTTCTCATCCAATTTGTGGCGTGCGCCTTGATGTTGTCACACAAAGCGGAGGGACCTACAGTTTAACGCCGACTCCGAACGGCGATTGTATTTTTAGGAGAAGCTGTTTTTCATGGCAGAAATACACTCGGAGGTTTGCCATTGCCTGCCGAGGGACGACCGCTGTTATGAAAAAACCTTTTTTCTATATTTTTGCGATGTTGCCTTGACCAGGGTTTGAACCCAGGCGTTGCGGAGTGGAAGCGAGCACTGCTTACCACTCTACACCACAGCGGCCGACGAATAAAAAACATTCCCACGACAGCCGGTTCTACGTACCGGAATGACTCGGGTTTACCCGACCAAGGGCTGTTGTTTCGGTGATCTAACCCCGTTTAGGTCGGCGAAGTATCTCAGAAGTTGTCCGTCCATAGGGCTACATTCACTACGTATTCTCCTACTCAGGGCTGGCATCGAGTCAAACCCAGGGCCAGAAACCTACACCTGCTGT
>NW_016160115.1:19437-19679 GCF_001687245.7 Rhagoletis zephyria | reverse complement strand
CCAAAGCCATGGGTCCCGACGGGATATGCATGCTGATGCTGAAAAATTTGGGTCCTGCGGAGGTAGCGTACCTAACGGAGGTCCTCAACTTGTCAATGGCTCATTAGAGGCTAGAGGTTCATTAAGCAACCTCTGGACCCGACACCTTACCGACAGGCCCTGAACGGCATTCACAGGGACTCAGTCTCGAGTTATGTAGACTCTAGACCTGTGAATGCCGTTCTAGGCATACCACCCCCGGA
>NW_016160115.1:18136-19298 GCF_001687245.7 Rhagoletis zephyria | reverse complement strand
CAGAAGCTGCACGCTTCCTAGGGCTGCCGTTAGTGGAACTTGACGACAACGACTGAGATACCAACCGTCCTGGGCGGGGTTGTTGTAGCCGCTACAACAACAACAACAACGAATAAAAAAGAAATAGATATCATAAATAATTCTTCGTATCGAAAATCCCCCAAATACAAATTAAAAAAACAGCATTCGTAACACTTTAGTAAATATTAGTCTGCATATTAACTTAGCATCAATTAAAGATATCTTTAGGGTGCTGTTGTTGTTGTTGTAGCGGCTAACCAACCCCGCCCAGATCGGTTGATATCTCAGTCGTTGTCGTCAAGTTCCACTAACGGCAGCCCTAGGAAGCGTGCAGCTTCTATCGGGTCGGTCCACAAGGACAAAGTCGTTAGGGTTGTCGGGTTCTCCGGGCATGCGAAGAGACGTTTCGAGTCATGTGGGGTCTCTCCGCATGCCGAACACTCATTTGGCACATCCTCATTCAATCTACTCAGGTAGGAGTTTAACCTGCTCCAGTAGCCAGAGCGGAGTTGGGCTATTGTCGTTCGTGTCTCCCGAGGCAGATGAAGCTCCGTCTCGTCTATGTCCGGCGGCGGTATGCCTAGAACGGCATTCACAGGTCTAGAGTCTACATAACTCGAGACTGACTGACTGACGGGTCCAGAGGTTGCTTGATGAACCTCTGGACTTCGTCCGTCAGTTCATATAGATGCCTCCTGACGTGCCTAGGCGAGGGCTCCTCTGCAAGCAGCTGTCTGTTTCGGTGGCCACTTCTGTGGCTCCCGATCAGGAACTGCTTGCAGAGCATTATGTTGTCCTCCTTTATGGGGAGTTCGGGCGACATCAGGAGGCATCCTGTCGCTGTCCTAAGTGCGGTGTTCTCTACAGTCTGTAGCTTCGTCCACTGCGTCCTACTAGTCCCCGGCGACCCCACTGGCGCTGCGTTTAAAACCGGCCGGCCTATTGCCTTGTATGTTGCCAGCAACGTTTCTTTGTCTTTGCCCCAAGTACTGCCGGCTAGCGACTTGAGGACCCGGTTGCGGCTCTGTACTTTATTGACAAAAGTGGTTGCGTGCGCAGAGAAGGAGAGCAGGCTGTCGAATGTTACTCCGAGTATTTTGGGATTATTCACCGTCGGAGTTGGTGTCATCGACGTGAATTT
>NW_016160115.1:5874-17873 GCF_001687245.7 Rhagoletis zephyria | reverse complement strand
GGAACCCCCTGTTTTATTTTTCTAAGTTTACTCGATTTGTCTCTAAACATTACCGACGAGTGTCGACTAATCAGATAATTTTCCGACCGCCGTTTGAGCCTCTGTGGGAGACAGGAAGCCTCTATATAGCGTGGAATGGCAGACGTTGTCAAACGCCTTTGACAAGTCCAACGCCTTTGACAAGTCCAACGCTACTAGAATCGTTCTCTCACAGGGACGGTTTCGGTTAAGGCCACGAGTTATCTGAGTGTTTATGGCGTTAAGGGCTGTTGTTGTACTGTGCACTTCACGGNGTAGTCCTGAGCAGACTCTAAGGTGACTCCACCCCTCGCAGGCATTACACTTGACTGAGGTGGAGTTGTGGTGTAGTCGTCTCTGGCATACACAGCAGGTGTAGGTTTCTGGCCCTGGGTTTGACTCGATGCCAGCCCTGAGTAGAAGATTATGTAGCGAATGTAGCCCTATGGACGAGCAACTTCTGAGATACTTCGCCGACCTAAACCGGGTTAGATCGCCGAAACAACAGCCCTTGGTCAGGTAAAACGCGAGTCATTCCGGTACGTAGAACCGGCTGTCGTGGGAATGAATCTTTAGGGTGCTCACAGTTCTTTATTATCTACTGTGTTAATTTTGCCACCTGATAACTTTAAAACATTTTACCATGTGGTAACTTTGTTTGTTGTTGGTTCCCATACTAATTAGAGATAACCCCTTTGGGCAAAATTACTCGACTTTGTCTCATGTTATTGTTTTGCGTTAAACTGGCATCTCTGATCAGCTAATTATTCGCGCTAAGAACAAATGGAAAGTGAAGCAGAAAAACATAAGGTGGAGGACTTAAGGGTTGCGAGCAACTGTTTTGCCGCATTCAGGCTGCTGTGCAGCAAAATAACGTAGTGAAAAATTTTAGCATCGGTTAAATGGCGAGAAAAATATTGTTATGCGCTTTATAAGTAAACATGAACGTAATCAAATATTTTATACTTCAACTAGCAGACCCGGCGAACTTCGTCCCGCCCAATATTAATTTTGTTATTGAAACATTTGGTCCAACGTTTCCGCCAGCAATTCACGTTCACGTTTGGTTTTGTGATCGACAGAAAGAAANATGGCGAGAAAAATATTGTTATGCGCTTTATAAGTAAACATGAACGTAATCAAATATTTTATACTTCAACTAGCAGACCCGGCGAACTTCGTCCCGCCCAATATTAATTTTGTTATTGAAACATTTGGTCCAACGTTTCCGCCAGCAATTCACGTTCACGTTTGGTTTTGTGATCGACAGAAAGAAAATCCTCCACTGCCGTCTTAAATAACCTGACGAAAGCGTTATACCGGGAAGAAGTCCTTGCGGCTCGATGCTGAATCGTCCTTGAATCTGTATAGTATAGATGGTGGAAATTTCCAAACTGACGATTATCATTGGTCCACTTTCTGTTTAGTCACCGGAAAGCAAGGACCGCAATGATTCAGATGGTTGATTTAACGAAGGTAATTTGACTTTGATCCCTGGTGCCTCCGAGGTGACGATTTTTGGCAATAACTCGACTCCAACGCCTGGCGTTTTAAATTGTGAACTTAATCTGTACAGGGACCTACTCAAATACGTAAAAAAATTCATTTACATCGTTTCGGTCGTTGAGGAGGAGTTCACCCACCAGAATAAGTCTTTTACATACTGACACTCTTCGGAGTTTTTTCCCATACAAAAAAACTATCACACATTCGCTATACGGAGAAAATGCGCAACATCATCAGCGAAAAAGTTCTCAAAAATCAACGGTAACTTACAGCCATTTAAAACTTGCACTGCAACTGAAATTGAGTGAACTACAAAACTGCATACTCAGAATTAGGTGCCATTTGATGCAAAATGAACTATATTTCTGTAAAAAATTTACAAAAAAAATGTTTATTTTGAAAAAGAAAAAACACTGTATTCTGGGTGTATATATTTACAGATAGGTAAAGGTTTCAATATGTTTGTAAAGCGCCACGCCCCCTTTTCCAGTAGCCCAAAAATCTCTACACCAATTTCCAGGACACTACCACAAATACTTCCAGAGAAATACGGTATGAAAAATTCGATATACTATATGGCTGATCCTTTAATATATCGAAAGTCTGCAGTAGGTGACCAAAATTTCAAAAATCTCCGTTCGCGAGATCACCTCTTATAAAAAGGAGCTTCTCTTTACATAATAATTGCCCTGTGGTACCTGGGCAACACCGATTTTGATGCTGCAAATGCTGAAGCTGTTTTTGGTAGACTTTTTTTTAGCTGATTACGAATCCATAAGTATAAAGTTTCCATCAGCTGCACATTTTGAGAAAAACGTGGTGAATGTGCAAACAAGGAAACAAAAAGTGATGGAACCTTCCACTTAGGCTTAAATTAAAGCTAGAACTACAGGCTACTATCCCTGAAAATACTATTCCAGCACCTTGCCCCGATGGCCACCTATACTTAGTTACTTTTTATCGTCCAACAATAAAAAACTACTGGAAAATTATGCAATTGACAAAAAAAAAAGTGTAAAAATCAGTGTTAGTTGTTCAATAAATGACTATACGGGACCTTAGGGTCAAGGTACAGGAATGGTATTTTCAGGGATTGAAGTCAAAAGGCCAAGCCTTTTTTAAGCTTAAGCGGAAGGTTCTATCACCTTTTGCTTAATTGCAGGAATTTGCAGGGATAGTAGTCGAGATTTTTAGCTTCAGTCTAAGCCTAAGAGGAAAGTTCTACCACCCTTTGGTTCTTTGCTAGAGCGTGATTTTTTTACACTTTGACCTCGTTTTTCTTAAAATTTTGAGCTGATGGAAACTTACGGATTCGTAATCAGCACACAAAAAAGTTTTCAAAAATATTGTCAACATTTGCTGCATCAATTTTTTTCCATTTTTGTTGGCCTGTGTAATATGTATTGTTAATTAGCCAATACCCGCATGTTTGCGGCGCCTTCAAATACCTTTCGAACCGTAAAACAATGACTCAATTGTAGTCTACGCACATCTATAATACGGGTATCAAATTTCAAGCAAATCGGACCTTAAATAAGATTTTTGGAATATATCGGTATCTGGTCTACCTATCAGAAAAAATATCCTATATGTTAACCCAGGCAATGAGCTACCTACGTACCAAATTTCAAGCAAATCGGATCATAAATAACACTTTTTTGAATAGATCGGTTCCTGGTTTACCACCGTAAATAAGATTTTTCGAATAGATCGGTATCTGGTCCACCTATCAGAAAAAATATCCTATATGTTAACCCAGGCACTAAGCTACCTACCTGCCAAATTTCAAGCAAATCGGACCATAAATAAGAGTTTTTCGAATAGATCGGTCCCTGGCCCACTTAAAGGAAAAAATTGATCCTATATGCTAATCTAGGCAAAAGGCTACCTACGTACTAATTGCATTTTTTTAGCGTAGCTCGACCCTTGCTCACAATGAATTTCACAATTATCCGAAATTTTCCAAGCTTCCCAACGAATTTTAACGAAGGTGCATCGTCCAAAATCATCAAATCATGCGAAAAAATGCAAAATTTCGTCGAAAAAAATTCAAATTTTTCGCGTTCTTCGGAATTTTTCCGAGTTTTCCACTTAGAATTTTCTATTTTTCCGACTTTCCCGGAGGGATTTCCCAAAGATTTCTTTCGTAAAAACCTTCTCCTGACAGTTACGAACAACTAAGTGAAGATTTTAGCCACCATTTTTTCACACCATTTTTATATATATATAGATACAACTAATTAGCGCTAACGCACTCGGAGCGATTTTGGAACACGATATAAAATATTATGCATATTAAGACTAAGGGCCAGTTTTCAGTGCCAGTTCAAACTTGGATTAAGTAAACTGAGTTTAAGTTGAACAGCTCGCTGACATTTGATTGCCTGATCTTAGTTTAAACCATCCAGATCGAGCGTTTAAACTGAGTTTAAACCACGGCCGTGCACTGAAAAACTGGCCCTAAATAATTTCTAACTCTCTACCATATTATACGTTTATATTTTAATGTAATAGGATTAATTACTGAAGAATATATAAACTCCGATCAAACTTCACTACCGAATGCTTGACAAACTATATTTAAATCAAAAGATCAAAAGTGAACGCTTTCGGATCGAATTTTGGAACACGATCAAACTTCACTACTGGATGCTTGACACACTATATTTAAATCAAAAGATCAATAGTGAACGCTCTCGGATCGAATTTTAATATAATATGATTAACTACTGAAGAATATATTAATTCCGATCAAACTATAGTATTAAATGTTTGACTAGCAACTATTTAAATCAAATGATCAGCATTTAACGCGCTCATGGCGAATTTTTGAACACTTCCTAAAATATTTACAGAAGCAGTATACTATTTGGTCGAGATATCACGTTTTCCTTTATTAAAGGCTGGCTTCTTAACATCCAAATCTTGCGACGTTTGTGGCTTATATTGTCAAACCATGAATTCGAGTATATAAGAACCAGAAACTCTGCCAAGACGAAATAGAACATTAGTTTGGTCAAATTAGAAGGGGCGGTGGATTAAATCCAAGAACGACTCCGTGCATGTTCTCAGATCATTTCAGGTAATCCTGGGGCCTAAGACACGTTAATTGCGGACCTTTGCCTAGCGCCGAAAGGGAATTTTTTTCGTTTCGCACTCTCGAAAAGGTGTGTAATGATCCTATGGTTCAAGACACTTACTGGCAAACCTTTCAAAGGTTGCCCAGACCTAACTGATATCACGATATAGGAAATGGCTTTATTTGAAAAAATTAGTGTTATAGAACCATATTATTGCAGCAGTAACTCTAATCCCGATATTTTAAAACATCTAGCCTATTTAAAAAAGGGAGGACAGTCGGGTCTACGTAACCGGAACGACCGGAATTAGCATTGAAGTCGGTTGTATTTTTTGCATAAAATTACTTGTTATTTTTGAGATACAGTTTCGCTACTCTTTACAGATTTCTCGACATAACTACTTGTTCAGATTTCTCGGGATTTCTGTTATTCTTTTTTTTCTTATTAGTCATTTATAGATTTAGGACTTACTGTGGGTGCTTTAAGATTCATTTTGTAAATCTTATATATAAAAATAAGTGCAGGTATTTGGTGTGACCTCATAACTTGAGAACGCCTTCACCGAATTCAACCAAATTTACGCCGCATATTTGGGCTATTATGTAGATGGTTTATGTGTAGTTTGCCCAAATTCGGAAAAGGGGGCGTGGCACCACCCATACTAACTAAAATATAATGGGCCGATTACGGATAGCAACACAACCACGGTTCGCTTGCCAGCTGACAACGCAACTGGAAAGAAAATTTTTATTACGAATGGCAACTATCGTCAGTTGCTGTAGAATTATCGATAATCGAAATTGGACAGTTCGACAACCAGCAAGCGGCTGTAAAATTAAATTATTAAAATAAAGAGTTTTAAAGAAAAGACAGCAATAACGCTAAATTCATCACAATTATTTGTTTAAGAGGAAGAGAAGTGCATGAACGCGGCCTTAAAGGATAATTCCAATCTTCTAGAGCTACCGCGTGTACTGAAGCAAAAGTTAATGCTCTCAAGTTTTGTGTTAATTTTCAAAGCATATTGAGGACTTCTAAAAGAAGCTGTAGTATAATTGGTTAATAGACAGATGAACCACTTCGTTCAACTTCAAAACCTCCGCTCATAAAAGCTTGCGCACCTCTTCGATTTTTCGCAGAAGGAAGTGCCACAGCAATGACTTTAATTTGGAAAACTTGGTGTGTCGGTAGTTTTAGAAGAGGTGCTTCAGTTGATAAAAGAAAAAATTTGCAATAAGTGTTCGCTTTTGTTTTGCCAAAAGGCCGTACTCCACGGGAACTAAAATTTCAAGTTGTTTTGTTATTTTCACCATATTCTGTAAAAGTAAGCTGCATTGCAAAATGTTAAATCGTTCAAATTATTAAAAAGTAAAATGTATGACACACTTTTCAATTTTCGATCCTAAATATGCTCCAAAAACATTCCCAAGCAACCACAAAAATGTAGTCGCCTGTATACACACTTTGTAGCAACTGCAGTTGTCAGCTGAAGGTTGCCAGTTGCCATCTGTAATATCGTTTTGGCAACTAGCAACGCAACTGGAGTTCGACCCATAAAAATAAGTGCATGTTTTTGGTGTTGCCTTATAACTTGAGAACGGCTTCACGAAATTGAACAAAATTTTTTTGCTTATAACTTGAGAACGGTTTCACCGAATTCAACCAAATTTATATAGCATATTCGGGTCATGATGCAGATGTTTTATGTGAAGTTTAGCCAAATTTGGATAAGGGGCCGCGGCACCTTAATCTTATATATACAAATAAGTACACGTTTTTGGTGTGGGCTTATAACTTGAGAACGGCATCACCGAATTCAACCACATTTGTATGGCATACTTGTGCTACCATGCAGATAGTTTGTGTTAAGTTTGCCCGAATTCGGAAAAAGGGGTGTGGCACCTTGGTAGTGAGATATATGAAATAATTCCATACTCATGGAAAAAATGGGCGGTATTTGAAAAGAGGGCGTGGCACCTCCCATCTTCTATCTATATATATAAAAATGTTGTGTGCGTGAAGTAATTTGAATAATTTTTTTTCTGGATTGTTCGCGGTAATACCATAATCATTTATAATGTAAAAGCTTATAGGGTTGCCACCTGTTTGAATAATTTTTTTTCTGGATTGTTCGCTGTAATACCATAATCATTTATAATGTAAAAGCATGGAGGGTTGCCACCTGTTTGAAAATTTTAAGTTCAATTAAATTGATTAAATAAATGAAATATTACAATATTGGTATCAGATTGAGGTTTAAGGACGATTACTGTTTGAAATATTTTTGGGAGTGTTGCCACCTATTTACAAATTTAAACTAAGTTAAATTGATAAAATAAATGAAATATGACAATGTGGATATCAAACCTATGTGAAAAATGTTAACTCAGTCAAATTGATGAAATAAATGAAATATTGCAATGTGGGTATCAAACTAAAGAGTTTAGGAGAGCTTTTTTGAGAAAGCATTTTTGAGAAGGGTTGCCACCAGTTTCAAAATTTTTACTCAATTAAATTGATAAAATAAATTATATATTAGAATATGGTATCAAACTAAGAGGTTTGAGAAAGATATCTGTTGGAAATATTTTTGGGAAGGTTAGCGCCTAAGTAGTCCAAAAAGTTTAAAATTAAAACTGAAATTTTTAGCCGTGCAGGAAAACTTAAAATCGAATTATGAACGTTAATACCGGATTGATTAATGCTAATTCTACCAAGTCTCCTCCAAATTTCTTCAGTTGCTTTCGAAATTAGACCGAAAAAGGAACCTCGATTTTCATTTATAAAAAATATCCATATGTATTTGTATGTACATATATATGAGATGTTCATCACCGACTAATATGTCAAACATATACCAATTCAGACTGTAAATAAGTTTTCAGATCATATTTGTCCGAGAGCCTCTTGGATGTTAAAAACTGAATTGCCCACATCTACATAAACTCTTTCTTTTTTTCATCAGAATCGTTAACGGTTAAGAAAGTATCTTGAAGGTTTACAACTAAAGATAATATTTCCTTCTCTAACGTCGGTTTCACATGGGTTTTATTCAAGACCGGGCCAGAGGCCAATATTTTTTCATCACACGATTGGGCTACCAAGTTATACCAAATTTTATGTTACTAATATGTGTTCTAAAAGTGAAACAAATCTGATCATAAGTATGATTTTTTAGGATAGCTCTCAACCCCTGCGCCACCTATCGGAAGACAAACACACTGATCTTTCTAAAAACTTTTGCACAAAATAACAATCACTCAATGCGATTTTAAAATCTAGGAGAAAATGGTCCCCAATTGAATGGTTCTTGCCATTTTATAAAAATATAAATATAGGTGTATAAAATTCGAATATGGAAATTTCAGTTTGTATGGGCAGCGCCACGCCGCCTTATCCAAAATCTACCACTCTTCGCCATAAGTACGTTATTGATATCATAAATAATAATAATAGATTGGCGCTTACAGATATGTTAGTGTTTGGCCGAGCTTCTCCTCCGATTTAAGGCGTGCGCCTTGATGTTGACACACAAAGCGGAGGGACCTACAGTTTTACGCCGACTCCGAACGGCGATTGTATTTTTAGGAGAAGCTGTTCTTCATGGCAGAAATACACTCGGAGGTTTGCCATTGCCTGCCGAGGGACGACCGCTGTTAAGAAAAAACCTTTTTTCTATATTTTTTGCGATGTTGCTTTGACCAGGGTTTGAACCCAGGCGTTGCGGAGTGGAAGCGCGCACTGCTTACCACTACACCACAGCGGCCGACAATATCATAAATAGCTGCGTAAAATTTCAGCACGTTAGCATAAGTGGTTCCAGAGATAAGCGATATAAGAATTTCAGTTTGTATGGGCGGTGCCACGCCTCCTTTCCCCTTGTCTACCTTTTTTCGCCATAAGTACGGTATTTATATCATAAGTAGCTGTGTCAAATTTCAGGACGTTAACATAAGCGGTTCCAGAGATAAGCGATATAAGAATTTCAGTTTGTATGGGCGGTGCCACGCCTCCTTTCCCCTTGTCTACCTTTTTTCGCCATAAGTACGGTATTTATATCATAAGTAGCTGTGTCAAATTTCAGGACGTTAACATAAGCGGTTCCAGAGATAAGCGATATAAGAATTTCAGTTTGTATGGGCGGTGCCACGCCTCCTTTCCCCTTGTCTACCTTTTTTCGCCATAAGTACGGTATTTATATCATAAGTAGCTGTGTCAAATTTCAGGACGTTAACATAAGCGGTTCCAGAGATAAGCGATATAAGAATTTCAGTTTGTATGGGCGGTGCCACGCCTCCTTTCCCCTTGTCTACCTTTTTTCGCCATAAGTACGGTATTTATATCATAAGTAGCTGTGTCAAATTTCAGGACGTTAACATAAGCGGTTCCAGAGATAAGCGATATAAGAATTTCAGTTTGTATGGGCGGTGCCACGCCTCCTTTCCCCTTGTCTACCTTTTTTCGCCATAAGTACGGTATTTATATCATAAGTAGCTGTGTCAAATTTCAGGACGTTAACATAAGCGGTTCCAGAGATAAGCGATATGAGAATCTCAGTTTTATGGGCGGTGCCACCTCCTTTTCCAAAATCTACCCCTTTTCGCCGTAAGTACGGTATTGACAACATACGTTGCTGTGTCAAATTTCAGGACGTTGTTGTTGTTGTTGCAGCGGCTACAACAACCCCGCCCAGATCGGTTGGTATCTCAGTCGTTGTCGTCAAGTTCCACTAACGGCAGCCCTAGGAAGCGTGCAGCTTCTGCGGGGTTTGCCCATAAGGACAAGGTCGTTAGGGATGTCGGGTTTGCCGGGCATGCGAAGAGATGTTTCGAGTCATGTGGGGTCTCTCCGCATGCCGGACATTCGTTCGGCACATCCTCATTCAACCTACTCAAGTAGGAGTTTAACCTGCTGCAGTAGCCGGAGCGAAGTTGTGCGAGTGTAGTGCGCGTCTCCCGAGGCAGATGAAGGGAAGAGGGAAATAAAGTACAAATACTCTCGTTTCTCACTCACTCGCTTAAGCGAAAAGTAAAATTTGGCAAACTCTATGGATTGGAGCACAGTCTAATCACGGAAACATTCAACTTCGGTACAAGAATAATTTTGACATGTCCCATGACTCTTTTCTTTTTCACATTATCCTTTACATGTACTTCCGAAAACAGAGATATTTGAAGTTTTATAAAATGAATAAATTATATGATTTGCCTAGTTACCAAAACCCCTCGAAAATCACAACAAACCAACCAACCTACCAAAGCCTTATTTTAAGAAACGAAACTACCAATTTTGGTCCAATTGGACCGCAACGGCAACACTGTATTCAACATGCCTTGACCGTAAGGGAGAGCAACACATAACAGCTAATTCAAAGTAATCCAAAAAAGAAGTTTCATTTCATTTGAATAAAGTTTCATTTAATTTGAAAAAAGTTTCATTTAATTTGAATAAAGTTTCATTGAATCTGAAAAAGGTCTCATTTAATTTGAATAAAGTTTCACTGAATCTGAAAAAGGTTTCATTTAATTTGAAAAAGGTTTCGCTTAACATGAAAAAGGTTTGATTTAATTTGAAAAAGGTTTCGCTTAATTTGAAAATGGTTTCATTTAAACTGAAAATGCTATAACTTCCTCTAATCCAGAAATGTTAATACCGATACATAGTGGGCGTGGCATCTGAACATATAGACTAAAATGTGAAACCACTATATCTCTAAAATCAATTAAGCTGGGGAACTGAAACTTAGCACAGATGCATAGATTGTAAATACCCTACTTACGGTGAATAATGTTAGGTACTGTGAAAGTGGGCGCGACACTGCCTATACAAACTGTAACGTTCATATCGCTTATCTCTTGAAACATTTACGCTAACGTCCTGAAATTTGACACAGTTATTTATGATATCAATAACGTACTTATGGCGAAACGTGGTAGATAATGGGAAAGGGGGTGTGGCACCGCCCATACAAACCGAAATTCTCATATCGCTTATCTCTGGAACCGCCTATGCTAACGTCCAAAAATTTGACACAGCAACATTTGTTGTCAATACCGTACTCACGGCGATATATGGTAGATTTTGGAAAAGGGGGCGTGGCACCGCCCATACAAACTGAATTTCTCATACCGCTGTTCTCGGGAACCACTTCTGTTAACGTCCTGACAGCCGGTTCTACGTACCGGAATGACTCGGGTTTCACCCGACCAAGGGCTGTTGTTTCGGCGATCTAACCCCGTTTAGGTCGGCGAAGTATCTCAGAAGTTGTCCGTCCATAGGGCAACATTCACTACGCATTCTCCTACTCAGGGCTGGCATCGAGTCAAACCCTGGGCCAGAAATATACACCTGCTGTGTATGCCGAAGACGATTACACCACAACTCCACCTCAGTCAAGTGTAATGCCTGCGAGGGGTGGAGTCACCTCAGGGTCTGCTCGGGACTACGGACACACAGACAGTGGACCACGTCGTACGTGGCCCCTGTTGCTCAAACAGAGCAGCCTCCACGGCAACCCATAGTCCGCCCGTGCAGCCCCACACACTCACACAGCAACCACACACAGTCGCCACAACACAACAACATAATAACACCGCAGACCGTACCACAGCCACCACAGACCACATAACACACACAACCGCACCACCACCCACACGCCGCCGCCAACAACTCCTGGTTCCCCCTACAATCTGCACGGTATGTCAGACCAGAATATTCCGTAATGTGACATCAGTCAAGTGCAACACCTGCCTTGGCTGGTGCCACTTGAGGGCATGTTCAGGTCTGCGTACCACGCGAGATTGGACGGGGAACTTCGAGGGCCCGTGTTGCGCTGCTCGGTCGCTGACATCAATTGCGACGCCCCCCACCACCACCACAGGGAGGCAATCACCTCAGCAGCACACACAGCCAACGGCGGCAAGAACATACACCTCACTCACACCCCACATCACGACACGTCTCCCGAACCACATGAAGCTCCTCCAATTCAACTGTAACGGGCTACAGAGCAAGATTGAGGAGATAACCGTCTTCATGTGTCGGCATGGTATATTAATAGCTGCGGTCCAAGAGACGAAGTTGCACAGCAATTCAACTTTGTTGAATTGTGCCGGGTACAACGTGCACCGTCGAGATCGCGAGCGAGATAATGGTGGTGGCTTAGCGTCCATCACGCACCACACCGTGCAGTATCGTCTTATCGAAGCAGACATCGACCGCAGGGATACCACCCTAGAATGTCAGGGCATCGCTATCCGGTCAGGCGATGTCGAGCTCGAAATATTTAATATATACATACCCCCTGTCACCTGCTGCCCGGCAGGATATCACCCTGATATAGGTGCGCTCCTCAGAGGTGAAAACCGTATGGTAGTAGGTGACTTTAATGCGCAC
>NW_016160115.1:0-5474 GCF_001687245.7 Rhagoletis zephyria | reverse complement strand
CCCTTAAGAAAATAATAGTTGACAGCTTTGAATTCGTGTAGCAACAGTAAAAATATTCTCCCAGTTAAACATCATAATCGGCGTTATCGACTCCCTAATATAAGTATGGCGTCGATAGCGTCGATAACGATGTGTAACTGGGAGTTAAGGCTCTGTTACGTACGTGTTTTTACGTAGAAATCATAAACCAACAGACTTCTACGTATGTCATGCTGTGCGTTGGGTAACAGCTTACACGCGAAGCTCATTTAACAAATTCCTTATGAGACAACTCTCAAGCAATGCCAAGTATGAATAACAGAGACTTTAGTGTTAGCCAGACATGGTGCAAACGGCTCTTAATAAGTTAAGTTGATTTCCTGTTCCTTAATTTAAAAATGTTTAATACTTAATTTGAATAGTTTCATTTAATTTGAAAAAAGTTTCATTTGGTTTGAATAAAGTTTCATTGAATCTGAAAAAAGTTTCATTTAATTTGAATAAAGTTTCATTGAATCCGAAAAAGGTTTCATTTAATTTGAAAAAGGTTTCGCTTCATCTGGAAAAGGTTTCAATTAATTTGAAAAAGGTTTCGCTTCATCTGAAAAAGGTTTCATTTAATTTGAAAAAAGTTTCATTTAAACTGAAAATGCTATATATCCTTTAAATCGGTGTATGTTTCATTGAACTCGAGTGAACGGTGCCTTCAAAAAAGGTATTGGAAAAGTTTCTTGTGGCGTATTTATATATATAGATTACTTAAATACTAGGGTAATTGTGTACTTTGTGGGCCCCACCGAAAACTGATGCAAAATAATCGAAAGGGGCATCAAAAGACTCGTATTACTGCCAGTATTAAGAATCCGAAGACGTAAACTGATTTTTTTAAACCGTTCAAAAGTTATTTGCAAAAAACTGTTTCATTCAGCTAACCTTTGTCAGTACTAAATTCACGTTAATAAAATCATTAAATGAACACATATTGGTATAGTTTACTTTAACTGCATTTGTTACAAAAATCACGAAACTTATTGATTTAATTAAATATTAATGCGAAAAATGTCCAAAAACTTGGCGTCGTATTTATTCTGCTAGTTGCAGCTAGGTGTAATAAAAACAGCGCATTTAGCTCTAAACGCTACTCTAAATGTACATTTATCCATACACAGTTTAGGAAGAGCCTGCCTGAAACTATACAAAAAGGCAAATAAGCAAATGGATGTATAGAATTGACAACAACAACCACGCTGTCGAGTTTAAATAGCGGCAAATCAGCTGCACTTGATAGTAGTTGGTTGAATAAGGAAAATGAATTAGCAACAAGAGTTTACGGGATGTACATAGCTCAGTGGTTAACGCTTCTGCCTTTGAACATCGAATTCGCAGGTTCGATCCCTGCTGAAGTCTAGAAAAAAGAAGTCTGATGAGGAGATGTGGTGATCTCCGAAATAGTGCTATAACTTCTACCGCTTAGACTTTGTTGCTTTTTCAATTTTTCCTAATAAACAATCGTGGTACAAAGCTTTTATTTTTTCTTTTTCAGTAGGGTTTTTTGAACATTATCTTCTGCGTGAGAATTGATCGTAATAGATACGGATCTGAATAAGCGACTGGAAAACGGCTGTTTGTGAAAAGCATAAGATTTCGAACTCGCCTAAATGTACATTTGCTAAAAGCGATAGCATGAACGCTCTTCGAAAACATATGTTCGAAAGTGCTAAATGTTGCATGTTAAATGCAGCAAAAACGCTGCATTACTTTTAGAGAAGTAATATATTGTCAACACCAAGCACCTCCATGTTTTTATTACACCTACCTACAACCAGCAGAATAAATGCGACGCCAAGTTGACCAGAATGACTCGGGTTTTACCCGACCAAGGTCTGTTGTTTCGGCGATCTAACCCCGTTTAGGTCGGCGAAATCCCTCAAAAGTTGTACGTCCATAGGACTACATCTTCTTCGCATACTTTTGCTCAGGGCTGGCATTGAGTCAAACCCTGGACCAGAAACATATGCCTGCTGCGTGTGCCAGAGACGATTACACCACAACTCCACCTCCGTCAATACTAGTATTAACAAAGTGAAAATAGTGAGAATTTATGTAACGATATCTGTTTCTTAGCATCCTCGTAAAGTTGCATGACGATTTCAAAATGCCTCCTCGACGAACATGGTCGTGTAGACCTGTCGAGTTTTGTTAAAGCAAATATCTGATTAATAAACACACAAAAATGAAGTCGGGTCATTAAATACAATACTAAAAGTTTAAACCAAGATAATACTACAAAATAACCTTTACATAAGTAATGTAATAAACGTTGACATAAAGAAAATTTATTCTAAAATTAAATGAAAATCTTATAGCCGGCATACAACCTGCGTCTCTCTCGTGAGTCGGTTTGGATGTGTTTGTGAAAATAAATATGGGTTAGTTACACCAACATGACTCCCGGCATGACTGAATGATTCAACAGTGTGTAGTCGAAGGCGAGTCAACACGTACACAAATGACTCGCGACTCAGACGCACCGTGTATGCCGCCTATTAAAGCGTACCGTTGATACGGCACCATGATACAAAAAAGAAGGTAGTTTCAATAAACAACTTTTTGATTGAAAAGGAGATTTTTGAGAATTGCTCAATTTTAAAAAAATTCGAAGCGGCGTTATCCAATTTAAGTTTTTTGGTAGAGGGGATTTTATATCCTAAATTTGGGAGTATAAATATAATTGTTGTATTAACATTTATCTTTTAAAAATAATTAATATATTTTCTTAAAAACGTTTAAATTTTACACTAAATTCGATAACTACTTGCCAAAAACTTTATTTTTACATTAATAAAATTTTAGTGAACATATTTTAAAATTGGATAGTGTCATTATGTCATCTGATTATTTCACAATGTAGCTAGCTAGGACTTTTAAAGTTTTCTATATCGGATACCTTTATTTCTGATATATTTCAGACACTGAAATTACAATTTCGATATTTTCTCTATCCATGTCTTTCAAGTAACTTGAAAACGGAATTTTCTTTGGGACCCATGGGCCTCATGGCTTTCAGAGAAGTGAGTATTGTCTAATTTTAGTATATTACGACAATATCGTTGTCTCTGTGGGTAAAAACAAATATATTTTACTGTTCAATATTGGAGGGGGTGTGAAAAAAACTGATGATTTATTGTTAGTATGAAAACAATCTATACCGATTTTTCAAAAGCCTTTGACAGAATCTCACATAAAATTCTGCTTATCAAACTTTTCAAGCTGGGCTTTCACTTTGTGTTCCTACGATGAATTGAATCTTACCTGCGCGGTAGACAAAGCTATGTCGTTATTGATGACATTTCTTCTAACGCATTTATTCCAACCTCTGGTATCCCCTAGGGAAGTATACTGGGTCCGTTGTTTTTCATTTTATTTGTGAATGACATAGAATCGTGCTTTTCTTCAGCTAAATTCCTAATGTATGCAGATGATTTAAAAATCTACTCGGTTATAAAAAATGCTCGAGACTCAAGTAATCTGCAAGCGGAGCTCGATATGTTGTACCTTTGGCGCACTAAAAACAAATTGCCTCTTAATATTAAGAAATGCCACCAAATGGCGTTTTCTAAGCTTCATAATCCTATCCGTAACACCTATCGTATTTCGTCAACAAATTTAGACTCGGTGAATGAGGTCAAAGACCTGGGGCTCTATTTTGATGCAAAATTTAGTTTTGTTACACATGTTAATTATGTTGTCTCTAAATCTTACTCGATGCTCGCGTTTCTACGGCGCAATAGTTCTTCGTTTTCAGATCCGTACACTTTGAAACTATTGTATTCGTCCTTTGTCCGTTCGATATTAGAGTATGCCGTTTTCGGAGGCCTTACCACCAAAAACATATAAATCGATTAGAATCTGTACAGAAGGCGTTTATCCGGTTTGCCCTACGCTCTCTGCACTTCTCTGAACCTAAGCCTGAGTACAGCTCTCGCTGTCAGTTGATTAACCAATGACACTGCACAACAGACGAATACTTTTATCAATATCTTTTCTAATTGACATAATCTCGGGCACTGTTGATTGTCCAGCACTGTTAGGTAAAATTAACTTCAGTGTTCCTTGTAGAATGTTGCGTCATTATGAGATGTTTTATGTTGTCACCAGCAAGACTGTATATAGCTTTAATGCCCCGGTTAATAGAACTCTCGTCGAACTGAATAAGCTCTTTGTTTCTTTAGACCTCGACCTCTCATCCACTAAATTTGGCTTTAATTCCCAAGTAAAAACATTATTAAGTAAAAAAGTGCTATTTACAGACTGCTTTTTGTATTGTAATTAACATTACTTTTAAATTTACATATGCTTGTCTGTAAGAATTGTAAATTCATAGACAAAATAAATAAATAAATAAATATAAAACTAGAAACACAGTTAGCAACTTATTGAGCATTAGACCTCTTCTCTTTCAAAAGCAAAAGGAGATATGTTCGGTTATTTGTTCAATGGTTTTGGGGTGGCAAGCGGAGACGGACCCATTAAAAAATTGGGTAAAATTAGAATTTTGACAGAGAAAATGTAAGTCCAACTCCGGCTACGCTGCCACGCTACCATAGTATTTTTTAATAATTTGTATCTGAAATTTAGAAATATTTATTTTAATGTAATGTTTGCCTACACGTGTGTGTCAAAATTTTTTGCTTTGGGTTAAGCATTTGGACACATTAACCCAAAATTATTGTACAAGTAACCTATCCGTACCCAACAATATACCTTTTGCTTGTTCAAATTTCGATTCTAAGAACAACATGTTTGTAAATAACCAAAATATTAATAACAAAATTTGGAGGGTTTTAGATATTGGATATAGTAGCACGAAATGTCACAATTGTCAGGTTGTTAATATGGCGACGAAAAAGTGACAATGAAACTACCTTCTTTTTTGTATGATGGTACGGTACTATCGTATGAACCATGATATAAAAAAGAAGGTAGTTTCATTAACAAGTTTTCGATTAAAAAGGAGATTTTTGACAACTGCTCAATTGTAAAAAAATCGAAGCGGCGTTACCCAATTTAAGTTTTTTGGTGGAGGGTATTTTGTACTCTAAATTTAAATAAATTAAATAAATAAAATAGTTGTATTAACATTAACCTTTTAAAAATAGTTAATATCTTATCTTAAAAACGTTTAAATTTTACATTAGTTTCGACAACTTCTTGTCAAAATCTTTATTTTTACATTAATAAAATTTTAGTGAATACATTTTAAATTTTTTTTAGCTAGTCAGGACTATTACAGTTTTCTATATCGGATACGATTGTTTCTGTTATAATTGAGACACTGAAATTACACATTTCGATATTGTTTTTGTCTATGTCTTTCAAGTAACTTGAAAACAGAATTTACTTTGGGACTTATAGGCCTCATGACTCAGAGACGTGAGTATTATCCAGATAGATAGATAGATAGTTGGTTGGGTATGGCACTGCGACCAGTAGGT
>NW_016160114.1:69432-70082 GCF_001687245.7 Rhagoletis zephyria | reverse complement strand
ATCATCTGCACTTGATAGTAGTTGGTTGAATAAGGAAAATGAATTAGCATCAAGAGTTTACGGGATGTACATAGCTCAGTGGTTAACGCTTCTGACTTTGAACATCGAATTCGCAGGTTCGATCCCTGCTGAAGTCTAGAAAAAAGAAGTCTGATGAGGAGATGTGGTGATCTCCGAAATAGTGCTATAACTTCTACCGCTTAGACTTTGTTGCTTTTTCAATTTTTCCTAATAAACAATCGTGGTACAAAGCTCAATAAAAATATTAAAAATAAAAAGTTAACAAGCCACAATAACATTGACAAATACATAGTTTAGGAAGAGCCTGCCTGAAACTATACAAAAAAGCAAATAAGCAAATGGATGTATAGAATTGACAACAACAACAACGCTGTCGAGTTTAAATGGCGGAAAATCAGCTGCACTTGATAGTAGTTGGTTGAATAAGGAAAATGAATTAGCAACAAGAGTTTACGGGATGTACATAGCTCAGTGGTTAACGCTTCTGACTTTGAACATCGAATTCGCAGGTTCGATCCCTGCTGAAGTCTAGAAAAAAAAATCTGATGAGGAGATGTGGTGATCTCCGAAATAGTGCTATAACTTCTACCGCTTAGACTTTGTTACTTTTTCAATTTTTCCTAAAAATA
>NW_016160114.1:68891-69169 GCF_001687245.7 Rhagoletis zephyria | reverse complement strand
AAAAAGAAGTCTGATGAGGAGATGTGGTGATCTCCGAAATAGTGCTATAACTTCTACCGCTTAGACTTTGTTGCTTTTTCAATTTTTCCTAATAAACACTCGTGGTACAAAGCTCAATAAAAATATTAAAACTAAAATGTTCACAAGCCACAATGACAATGCAAAATACATAGTTTATGAAGAGCCTGCCTGAAACTATATAAAAAAGCAAATGGATGTATAGAATTGACAACAACAACCACGCTGTCGAGTTTAAATAGCGGCAAATCAGCTGCACT
>NW_016160114.1:68184-68582 GCF_001687245.7 Rhagoletis zephyria | reverse complement strand
AAAAAGAAGTCTGATGAGGAGATGTGGTGATCTCCGAAATAGTGCTATAACTTCTACCGCTTTGACTTTGTTGCGTTTTCGATTTTTCCTAATAAACAATCGTGGTACAAAACTCAATAAAAATGTTATAAACAAAATGTTCACAAGCCACAATAACTTTGACAAATACATAATTTAGGAAGAGCCTGCCTGAAACTATACAAAAAAGCAAATAAGCAAATGGATGTATAGAATTGACAACAACAACCACCCTGTCGAGTTTAAACAGCGGCAAATCAGCTGCACTTGATAGTGGTTCGTTGAATAAGGAAAATCAATTAGCAACAAGAGTTTACGGGATTTACATAGCTCAGTGGTTAACGCTTCTGACCTTGAACATCGAATACGCAGGTTCGATC
>NW_016160114.1:50993-67950 GCF_001687245.7 Rhagoletis zephyria | reverse complement strand
TTTCAATTTTTCCTAATGAACAATCGTGGTACAAAGCTCAATAAAAATATTAAAAATAAAATGTTAACAAGCCACAATAACATTGACAAATACATAGTTTAGGAAGAGCCTGCCTGAAACTATACAAAAAAGCAAATAAGCAAATGGATGTATAGAATTGACAACAACAACCACGCTGTCGAGTTTAAATAGCGGCAAATCAGCTGCACTTGATAGTAGTTGGTTGAATAAGGAAAATGAATTAGCAACAAGAGTTTACGGGATGTACATAGCTCAGTGGTTAACGCTTCTGACTTTGAACATCGAATTCGCAGGTTCGATCCCTGCTGAAGTCTAGAAAAAAGAAGTCTGATGAGGAGATGTGGTGATCTCCGAAATAGTGCTATAACTTCTACCGCTTAGACTTTGTTGCTTTTTCAATTTTTCCTAATAAACAATCGTGGTACAAAGCTCAATAAAAATATTAAAAATAAAATGTTAACAAGCCACAATAACATTGACAAATACATAGTTTAGGAAGAGCCTGCCTGAAACTATACAAAAAAGCAAATAAGCAAATGGATGTATAGAATTGACAACAACAACCACGCTGTCGAGTTTAAATAGCGGCAAATCAGCTGCACTTGATAGTAGTTGGTTGAATAAGGAAAATGAATTAGCAACAAGAGTTTACGGGATGTACATAGCTCAGTGGTTAACGCTTCTGACTTTGAACATCGAATTCGCAGGTTCGATCCCTGCTGAAGTCTAGAAAAAAGAAGTCTGATGAGGAGATGTGGTGATCTCCGAAATAGTGCTATAACTTCTACCGCTTAGACTTTGTTGCTTTTTCAATTTTTCCTAATAAACAATCGTGGTACAAAGCTCAATAAAAATATTAAAAATAAAATGTTAACAAGCCACAATAACATTGACAAATACATAGTTTAGGAAGAGCCTGCCTGAAACTATACAAAAAAGCAAATAAGCAAATGGATGTATAGAATTGACAACAACAACCACGCTGTCGAGTTTAAATAGCGGCAAATCAGCTGCACTTGATAGTAGTTGGTTGAATAAGGAAAATGAATTAGCAACAAGAGTTTACGGGATGTACATAGCTCAGTGGTTAACGCTTCTGACTTTGAACATCGAATTCGCAGGTTCGATCCCTGCTGAAGTCTAGAAAAAAGAAGTCTGATGAGGAGATGTGGTGATCTCCGAAATAGTGCTATAACTTCTACCGCTTAGACTTTGTTGCTTTTTCAATTTTTCCTAATAAACAATCGTGGTACAAAGCTCAATAAAAATATTAAAAATAAAATGTTAACAAGCCACAATAACATTGACAAATACATAGTTTAGGAAGAGCCTGCCTGAAACTATACAAAAAAGCAAATAAGCAAATGGATGTATAGAATTGACAACAACAACCACGCTGTCGAGTTTAAATAGCGGCAAATCAGCTGCACTTGATAGTAGTTGGTTGAATAAGGAAAATGAATTAGCAACAAGAGTTTACGGGATGTACATAGCTCAGTGGTTAACGCTTCTGACTTTGAACATCGAATTCGCAGGTTCGATCCCTGCTGAAGTCTAGAAAAAAGAAGTCTGATGAGGAGATGTGGTGATCTCCGAAATAGTGCTATAACTTCTACCGCTTAGACTTTGTTGCTTTTTCAATTTTTCCTAATAAACAATCGTGGTACAAAGCTCAATAAAAATATTAAAAATAAAATGTTAACAAGCCACAATAACATTGACAAATACATAGTTTAGGAAGAGCCTGCCTGAAACTATACAAAAAAGCAAATAAGCAAATGGATGTATAGAATTGACAACAACAACCACGCTGTCGAGTTTAAATAGCGGCAAATCAGCTGCACTTGATAGTAGTTGGTTGAATAAGGAAAATGAATTAGCAACAAGAGTTTACGGGATGTACATAGCTCAGTGGTTAACGCTTCTGACTTTGAACATCGAATTCGCAGGTTCGATCCCTGCTGAAGTCTAGAAAAAAGAAGTCTGATGAGGAGATGTGGTGATCTCCGAAATAGTGCTATAACTTCTACCGCTTAGACTTTGTTGCTTTTTCAATTTTTCCTAATAAACAATCGTGGTACAAAGCTCAATAAAAATATTAAAAATAAAATGTTAACAAGCCACAATAACATTGACAAATACATAGTTTAGGAAGAGCCTGCCTGAAACTATACAAAAAAGCAAATAAGCAAATGGATGTATAGAATTGACAACAACAACCACGCTGTCGAGTTTAAATAGCGGCAAATCAGCTGCACTTGATAGTAGTTGGTTGAATAAGGAAAATGAATTAGCAACAAGAGTTTACGGGATGTACATAGCTCAGTGGTTAACGCTTCTGACTTTGAACATCGAATTCGCAGGTTCGATCCCTGCTGAAGTCTAGAAAAAAGAAGTCTGATGAGGAGATGTGGTGATCTCCGAAATAGTGCTATAACTTCTACCGCTTAGACTTTGTTGCTTTTTCAATTTTTCCTAATAAACAATCGTGGTACAAAGCTCAATAAAAATATTAAAAATAAAATGTTAACAAGCCACAATAACATTGACAAATACATAGTTTAGGAAGAGCCTGCCTGAAACTATACAAAAAAGCAAATAAGCAAATGGATGTATAGAATTGACAACAACAACCACGCTGTCGAGTTTAAATAGCGGCAAATCAGCTGCACTTGATAGTAGTTGGTTGAATAAGGAAAATGAATTAGCAACAAGAGTTTACGGGATGTACATAGCTCAGTGGTTAACGCTTCTGACTTTGAACATCGAATTCGCAGGTTCGATCCCTGCTGAAGTCTAGAAAAAAGAAGTCTGATGAGGAGATGTGGTGATCTCCGAAATAGTGCTATAACTTCTACCGCTTAGACTTTGTTGCTTTTTCAATTTTTCCTAATAAACAATCGTGGTACAAAGCTCAATAAAAATATTAAAAATAAAATGTTAACAAGCCACAATAACATTGACAAATACATAGTTTAGGAAGAGCCTGCCTGAAACTATACAAAAAAGCAAATAAGCAAATGGATGTATAGAATTGACAACAACAACCACGCTGTCGAGTTTAAATAGCGGCAAATCAGCTGCACTTGATAGTAGTTGGTTGAATAAGGAAAATGAATTAGCAACAAGAGTTTACGGGATGTACATAGCTCAGTGGTTAACGCTTCTGACTTTGAACATCGAATTCGCAGGTTCGATCCCTGCTGAAGTCTAGAAAAAAGAAGTCTGATGAGGAGATGTGGTGATCTCCGAAATAGTGCTATAACTTCTACCGCTTAGACTTTGTTGCTTTTTCAATTTTTCCTAATAAACAATCGTGGTACAAAGCTCAATAAAAATATTAAAAATAAAATGTTAACAAGCCACAATAACATTGACAAATACATAGTTTAGGAAGAGCCTGCCTGAAACTATACAAAAAAGCAAATAAGCAAATGGATGTATAGAATTGACAACAACAACCACGCTGTCGAGTTTAAATAGCGGCAAATCAGCTGCACTTGATAGTAGTTGGTTGAATAAGGAAAATGAATTAGCAACAAGAGTTTACGGGATGTACATAGCTCAGTGGTTAACGCTTCTGACTTTGAACATCGAATTCGCAGGTTCGATCCCTGCTGAAGTCTAGAAAAAAGAAGTCTGATGAGGAGATGTGGTGATCTCCGAAATAGTGCTATAACTTCTACCGCTTAGACTTTGTTGCTTTTTCAATTTTTCCTAATAAACAATCGTGGTACAAAGCTCAATAAAAATATTAAAAATAAAATGTTAACAAGCCACAATAACATTGACAAATACATAGTTTAGGAAGAGCCTGCCTGAAACTATACAAAAAAGCAAATAAGCAAATGGATGTATAGAATTGACAACAACAACCACGCTGTCGAGTTTAAATAGCGGCAAATCAGCTGCACTTGATAGTAGTTGGTTGAATAAGGAAAATGAATTAGCAACAAGAGTTTACGGGATGTACATAGCTCAGTGGTTAACGCTTCTGACTTTGAACATCGAATTCGCAGGTTCGATCCCTGCTGAAGTCTAGAAAAAAGAAGTCTGATGAGGAGATGTGGTGATCTCCGAAATAGTGCTATAACTTCTACCGCTTAGACTTTGTTGCTTTTTCAATTTTTCCTAATAAACAATCGTGGTACAAAGCTCAATAAAAATATTAAAAATAAAATGTTCACAAGCCACAATAAAATTGACAAATACATAGTTTAGGAAGAGCCCGCCTGAAATTATACAAAAAAGCAAATAAGCAAATGGATGTATAGAATTGACAACAACAACCACGCTGTCGAGTTTAAATAGCGGCAAATCAGCTGCACTTGATAGTAGTTGGTTGAATAAGGAAAATGAATTAGCAACAAGAGTTTACGGGATGTACATAGCTCAGTGGTTAACGCTTCTGACTTTGAACATCGAATTCGCAGGTTCGATCCCTGCTGAAGTCTAGAAAAAAGAAGTCTGATGAGGAGATGTGGTGATCTCCGAAATAGTGCTATAACTTCTACCGCTTAGACTTTGTTGCTTTTTCAATTTTTCCTAATAAACTATCGTGGTACAAAGCTCAATAAAAATACTAAGGAGGTTTTGTTCCAGGATGGTTTGATTCGTATGCCTTTGTGGGCGTGGCTGTTGCCTGAAACTCGAAAAAATNTTTTCAATTTTTCCTAATAAACTATCGTGGTACAAAGCTCAATAAAAATACTAAGGAGGTTTTGTTCCAGGATGGTTTGATTCGTATGCCTTTGTGGGCGTGGCTGTTGCCTGAAACTCGAAAAAATGCAATTTTTTAAACTACCACTGAGACCGCACTACTCAGTCCATGTCATTGATGTGGATATCAGTAGAAGGGTCTTCAAACAAGCTATCTAACGCTATCTTTTGTGTTTATTAAATATAAATAAGTTAAAACATTATCGCCTGGAAACTAAAAATCGGGCTGCTGAAGATATAGATTTCGAGAATTTTCTCAAAAACTGGACAGTCAATTTTATTCTTGGTTTCCCCAAGTCTAGCCTAAAACCTTAGCTTTCATGTGGTATATAGCTCATATCTGGGAAAACTCTTCTTGGGGAGATATTACGATTCAAATTGAAAAAATGTCGCTCCAAAAAGGGTCAAATGGTTAAAAATTAACATACTCGTCTGATTTGGTTACTTTAAAATATAAAAATAACATACTCAGTGCCCCGAAAAAAGTTCCCATTTCCCGATTGCCACTCAAATCGAAATTCTCTGCAAATCGGGAAATTTCCCACGAGTTGACAAGTTGAAGGATGCAGCTGTACTAATCTCTTCGTACATATCTTGGAAACCACAATTTGTGTGTATTTAGAGTTTTTTTTAGTCACATGCCGAAATTGTAAAATTTTTCCCCATTTTAATTGTAGGTATGTACACAGCATTTAACTATGGTACATGGGTTTATCACCCACACCTATCTGGGAAGACGCGTACAATATTACCTACAGTTGTACATAAATATGTATGCATGAATGCATTTAGTTAAATAATGTACCGATACTAATTACCGCGCTGGGACTACTGCCTTGTTTAATTTTTTATAGTCTACTTTTTAAACCGGTCAATAGTTTTAAGCAATTCTTAATATGTTCTGGTTTAAATTTTAATCGAAAAAGTTCGTGGTTTAAAACTCAAAACAAAATATTTTAATTCTAGTTTCTGGTTTTCATATATAGAAAATTTGGTTTAAAATCTAAACCGAAATAGAAAATGTTTGCACACAGCGAAATGTGGTGTTGATTGAAACTCAACATATGAAAGCACATTTACATGCGTGGCTGTAGCTGAGTGTGTAAAGATGCTTGAGAAAATTGGTTGCTACCAAGGCTGTCCGGGGTCAATCCCCATCCGACGGAGCATGAAATGTAAGATCTTTTTTTTATTATTAACTAGCAGACCCGGCGAACTTCGTCTCGCCCAAAATTATTTTTTTTGTTGAAACATTTGGTCCAACGTTTTCGCCAGCAATTCACGTTCACGTTTGGTTTTGAGGTCGACAGAAGGCATATCCTCCATTGCCGTCTTAAATAACCTGACGAAAGCTATATACCTCTGCTACCGCCAGCGGGTTCCGAGTTGAATACTTTCAGAGCTGGAGCGTCGGTGTCCGTTCGAACGACATGGCCAAGCCAGCGGAGCCGCTGTGTTTTAATTCGCTGCACCATGTCCATGTCGATGTAAAGCTCATACAGCTCATCGTTCCATCGTCTGTGGTATTCGTCGTCGCCAACGCGTAAAGGCCCGTAAAACTTCCGCAAAATCTTTCTCTCGAATACTCCAAGAGCCGACCCATCGGATGTTGTCATTGTCCATGCTTCTGCGCCATATACCAGCACGGGCATGATGAGTGACTTATAGAGTGTGGTTTTCGTACGTCGAGAAAGGACTTTGCTCCTGAACTGCCTACACAGTCCAAAGTAGCAATTGCTGGCAAGAGTGATTCTGCGGTGGATTTCTATGCTGACATTGGGCCGAATGAATAGAAACAAAGCAATTGCTTTTTCTTAAAATTGCATACCTTTTACTTCAATTTTGTTTGAATAAATCGAGTAAAGTATAAGAAAGTCTAAAAAAAAGCAATTGCTTATTTTTAAATTCATACGGCCCATTATTATCGGTACTAATGCTGGTCCCCAAGTAAATGAAATTCTCTACTGTCTCGAAGTTATAATTGTCAACAGTGACGTGGGTGTCAAGCGCGAATGTGCTGACTGTTTGTTTGATGAGAGGAGATACTTCGTCTTGTCCTCCTTTACCACCAGACCCATTCGATTTGCTTCCTTATCCAACTTGGAAAAGGCAGAACAGACTTCGCGGTTTTTGTTACCGATGATGTCGATTGCATCGGCATAAGCCAGCAATTGTACGCTCTTTTAGTAAAATAAAATAACATAAAAATTGTTCCTGAGCGGTTCAGTTCTGCAGTTCGCGAGATCATCTCTTATAAAAAGAAGGAGCTTNAGGAGATACTTCGTCTTGTCCTCCTTTACCACCAGACCCATTCGATTTGCTTCCTTATCCAACTTGGAAAAGGCAGAACAGACTTCGCGGTTTTTGTTACCGATGATGTCGATTGCATCGGCATAAGCCAGCAATTGTACGCTCTTTTAGTAAAATAAAATAACATAAAAATTGTTCCTGAGCGGTTCAGTTCTGCAGTTCGCGAGATCACCTCTTATAAAAAGAAGGAGCTTTTCTTTATATAATTGGTGTTGGTAACACTGGGCAATACCGATTACGAATCCGTAAGTATAAAGTTTCCATAAGCTCCAGATTTTGAGAAAAACGTAATGAAAGTGTCAAAAAATCGCATTTTTTCAATATTTAAGAACCTCTTGCAAGGAAACAGAAGGTGATAGAACTTTCCACTTAGGCTTAAATTAAAGCTAGAACTATAGACTAATATCCCTGAAAATACTATTCCTGCACCTTGCCCTGATGGTCACCTATACTTATTTACGTTTTATCGTCCAACAATAAACAAAATACTGGAAAACTACGCAATTGAAAGAAATATGTAAAAATCAGTGTTAGCTGTTCAATAAATGACTATAGGTGACCTTAGGGTCAAGGTGCAGGAATGGTATTTTCATGGATTGAAGTTAGAAGTCCAAGATAGTAGTCGAGATTTTTAGTTTTAATCTAAGCCTAAGTGGAAGGTTCTACCACCCTTTGTTTATTTGCTAGAGCTTCTCAAGTATTGCAAAAAACGCACTTTTTTGACACTTTGACCTCGTTTTTCTTAATATCTGGAGCTGATGGAAACTTTATGCTTACGGATTCGTAATCAACAAAAAAAAAATTGTCAAAAATAACGTTAACATTTGGTGCATCAAATTTTGTTTCCATTTTTGTTGGTCTGTGTATTAAGTATTGTTAAATAGCGAATACCTGCATCCTTGCGGTGCCTTCAAAAACCTTTCGAACTGTAAAACAATGATTCAATTCTATTCTTCGCATATCTATAATATGGGTGTCTAATTTCAAGCAAGTGGCAGCATGAATAAGATTTTTTCCAATAGATCGGTATATGGTCCACCTATCAGAAAAAATATCCTATACGTTAATCCTGGCAATAAGCTACCTACGTGCCGAATTTCATGCAAATCGGACCATAAATAAGACTTTTTCGAATAGATCGGTCCCTGGTCCACTTAACGGAAAAAAATTGATCCTATACGCTAATCAAGGCAAAAGGCTACCTACGTACCAAATGCATTTTTTTTAGCATAGCTCGACCCCTGCGCCACCTATCGGAAGAATTAAAACTTTGTGTACTCCTCCTTCTAAACACCTTTCCAAACAAACAGCAACCATTCGAATCGGTCATGAAACATAGGACAAAATTGGTCCCAGTTGATTATGCTTACAATGAATTTCACAATTATCCTAAATTTTTCACATAATCAAAATCATGCGATAAGATGCAAAATTTTGGCGAAAAAAATTTTAATTTTTCGCGTTATTCCGGATTTTTCCAAGTTTTTCACTTAGAATTTTCTATTCTTCCATTCAAAAGCCATTCCAAAAAATTCCATACAAAAAAATCAATTTTCGTTTTTTCTGATTTCTCGACTTTCCCGGAGGGTTTTCCCAAAATTTTCTTTCGTAAAAACCTTCTCCTGGCAATTACGAACAACTAACGAAAAAAAATTTTGCCAAATCGGCCCAACCGTTCTCAATTGAATAATTACTATACATTTTTCACACCATTTTTATATACATAGATAAGGAACAGCTGTTCATAAACGGCGGTTTCCGACTGAATTTAAGTTTTTTGGCAAAAGTATACATACATACGTATCTTTTCCTGTCATAAATATATCGATGGTCCTCTACAATAACGACACAATTCAAAATTCAAAGAATAAAAACTCGTACTATTGTTAAGTGGATCATGTCTTTAATTGTTGTCTTATTCATGTATAACCTTTACAATTTACTTTAGTTAGGATTAGACATGGGTTAGCCAAGGACTCGAGACATGAGGCTCTTAACAGTAATAAGGGATTTGATTTTTAAATTGTAGAGGACCATTGACATATGAATTCATATATTTCTATAATGAAATAAATTGAAGCATAAATACGATTTTTAGTTACATATACATATGTAACTCAATTTCAGCGCCAACTGGCGGCAAATTTTTTTCGAAAGAATTCTTTTTCCTGTTATCAATACATGTTTTGAATCTGAGGATAATCGGACCATAAACACGATTTTTAGTAATAACTCGACTCCAACGCCGCCTGGCGGCTCTTTTTTGCAATGGGAATGTTTTTTTCTATTGTCAATACATATCTCAAATATGAGGCGAATCGGGCCATAAATAAGGGTTTTACCAATAACTCGACTCCAGCGCCACCTAGCGGTTGTTTTAATAGTTATTCTGCTATTCGGAAGGTAGACAAATTCAAAAACCCAATATCATAAAAATCGGTCCAGCGGTTTTTGAGTTATAAATGGTGTAACTAACACGACTTTGTTTTATATATATAGATTATGAAAATATTTGGGTTTAAAATTTAAACCGAACTGTTTAAATTCTAAACCCAACATTAGGTGCTCTCTTTTTTAGTCTTGGAAGGTTTGTATTTGAAACAGAATTTAGTTTGGTCATATATGTATGTAGTCCAAAAAGTTTAAAATTAAAACCGAAACTTTTAACCGTGCACTGAGCAAAACTACTTGAGAAAAAAGCATTAGTTTAATACCACGTACACGTGATAGAAGTAAAACTTCTTAAAAAAGCCACATGTGTGCGCCACACACCCGGTAGAAATCTTAACAAAAATAAACTACGAGACAATCAGACGAATACAGTAGCTTATTGTATTTAAAGTTGGTACCAAGTTGATAAGTTTTTATCATTTCCCATAATTTTATTTTAATTTATGGCTTTATGGACACATCGCTTCGAATACATAATTTAGATTTAGATAATATGTTTAGTAATTTAGTTGAGAAAAATAAAACATTTAGATTATTGTTTCGGAACGTTGCAAAATTGCGTCTACTGCTAGAAACACAAAATGAAAAATAGAACTTTTGCAACGATTCGTATGAATATAAAAGATTTTCCCTACGTTTCAAAGGCAGTTAAAAAATGCGTATAATTTTCGCCACGAAATTGATATAAATTTTGTGTTTCTAGTTCAGCTTTCGTCACTCGAAAATTTTACCTCAAGGAGGTGTTTTATTTGATTTCATTGACAATAGTCAAACTACATAACATTCTACAGCGCAAGTACAAATTTGAGATCGATTTTAAGCGGTCGTTATTCATATGCCCACATAGATACATATGTTACTTTTCATATCAATTCAAGTGTATTACATGCGCCCCACGCTTTTCATTTTCAATGTCATTAATTGTTTATAATGACTTTTACTAAAATTTCAAAATCAAAAGTTATCGAAGCAAATTCTGTGGGACTGAGAAATATTATTTCCTACTTTTTAGGCCATTTATAAAAGCGTTGTATATTAAAAAGTTTTTTTTTTTTTAATTTTATTTAATTTCTACTTTAGTCTTGTCTGCACAAAATTTTGCAATAGATATTAAAATAATTCAACTTGCAGTGAAAGAGAACAGAAGATTGTGCAAGCACAATGTTGTTTGCTCACATCTATATATAAAAAAATGAAATGTCTTTCGTATGACGGCGATGCCTGGCCAAACGGTTGAGCCGATTTCAATTCTGTAAAAAGCACATTTTTGGGCCTTCTGTGTGGAAGGTTCTTTGATTTAAAAAAATTTGACATTTTTCGTTGTTGTTGCCGAAAAATGATGAAAGCTGAGCCGTCACGATTTCACAATTTCATAGTTTTCCGTATATTGAATGTCACTAAACTACTAAACGGCTGGACCGATTTCGTTCATATTTGGAACATATTTCAACACCTTGAAGGGAAATATTTCGCCTTAAAATTTAATCGCTAGGTGGCGCTGGGGTCGGATATTCATAAAAATTGCATTTACTTGCTGATTTGGCTCATACTTAGAAAACAATTTAGCCAATTTAAAAGAAATATTTGGACTTGAAACTTACACGATAGGTGGCCCGGTGGCCGAGACATCGCCAAAAATTACACTGTGAGACAAATGGTAGGGGTCAGTGATCGGGAAGGGTTCAAACTACCGGGGAAAGTTATATCGGTAAAAAAGAAGTTATACGTGTCCCGGCATTTCGCTGGGTCACGTCTAGGAATCGAGATATATATATAACTATCATATAGGGGAAATTGTCAACTTTGGTGGTCTTTTTTGACATAACTCGAGAACCACTAGTCCGATTTTGCTCAAAAAAATTAAAAATTACAATTCCTTTAATCTGTTCATGTAACGTTTTTCTATATAATCAACAGTTTTAAAAAAATTTTATATTTTAGACAAAAAAAAATACATTTATTTTTACCGGCAAAACGTTATATGAACAGATTAAAGGAATTATAAGTTTTAATTTTTTTTAATTTGGCTGAGCAAAATCGGACTCGTGGTTCTCGAGTTATGTCAAAAAAATACCACCAAAGGTGACAATTTCCCCTATATGATAGTTATATATATATCTCGATTCCTAGACGTGACCCAGCGAAACGCCGGGACACGTATAACTTGTTTTTGACCGATATAACATTTCCCGTTGGTTTCATCCCATCCCGATTTTGACTGTCGCATAGTGTTATTTTACGCTAAGAGAAGTATATATCTACTATATATTTGCGGAAGTATGTATGTATGTATGTGCCAGGTTGCAGCCTAAACGGACGGACAGAATCGAACAAAATTTTGACAGAGTATTGCCATGACACCTGGGCCTATAATAGGGTAAAAAAGTGGGATTCGACAAGGGGGCGTGGCACCTCCCATAGGCGTGAAATTTTTAATCAGCCATAACTTCGAAACTATAAGTCACATGAACTTGAAATTCGGTATGCAGTCATATATATGGTAGGTGCTTACAGTAGAGTATATATAAATGACTTTGTAAAAGTGGGCGTGGCACATCCCATAGGCGTGAAATTTGTTATCAATCATAACTTCGGAACCATAAGTCACATGAACTTGAAATTTGGTATACAGTCATATATATGGTAGGTGCTTATAGTATGGTATAAATAAATAAGTTTGTAGAAGTGGGCGTGGCACATTCAATGGGCGTGGAATTTTTTATCAGCTATAAATCCGAAACTATAAGTCATATGACCTTGAAATTTGTTATTCAGTCATACATATGGGAGGTGCTTATAGTAGGGCATATATGAATGAGGTTGTAGAAGTGGGCGTGGCACATCCCATAGGAATATTTTATCAGCTATAACTCCGGTACTATAAGCCACATGAACTTGACATTTCGTATGCAGACATAAATATGGTAGGTGCTTACAGTAAAGTATATATAAAGCGGTTTGTAAAAGGGGGCGCGGCACATCCCATAGGCGTGGAAATTTTGATCAGCTATAATTTCACAACCATCAGTCGCATGAAATTGAAATTAGGTGTGCAGACATATCTGCGGTAGGTGCTTACAGTAGGCTATATATACATGAGTTTGTAAAAAGGGCGTGGCACATCCCATAGGCGTGGACGCTTTTATCAACTATAACTTGGGAGCCATAAGTCCCAAGAACTTGAAATTTGGTGTGCAGGCATATCTACGTTAGGCGCTTTAAGTTAACTGAGTGGAACATCCCATAGGCGTGGAAAATTCGGAATCATGTGACGTGAAATTTAAATTTGGTACGCAGACTTATCTATAGTAGGTGCTTATAGTAGGCTATATATAAGTGAGTTTGTAAAAGGGGGAGCGGAACGTCCCATGGACCTGAAATATTTTATCAGCTATAACTCCAGAGCTATAAGTCGCTTGAACTTGAAATTTCATACGCAGCCATTTTGGTGGTAGGTACTTATATTAAGGTTTATATAAATGAGTTTGGAAAAGAGTGCATGGCACATCTAATAGGCATGGAATTTTTTATCAGCTATAACTTCGGAACTATAAGTCCCACGAACTTGAAATTTAGTATGCAGATATATCAATGGTAGGTGCTTATATATAAATGGGTTTGTAAAAGGGGGAGAAAAAATATTTTTTTTCATCGGAATTTTTTCTATGCTTCTCGCATCGTTCTTATCTAATCTATATATGTATATAAAACAAAGTCGTGTTAGTTACACCATTTATAACTCAAGAACCGCTGGACCGATTTTTATGATATTGGGTTTTTGAATTTGTCTACCTTCCGAATAGCAGAATAACTATTAAAACAACCGCTAGGTGGCGCTGGAGTCGAGTTATTGGTAAAACCCTTATTTATGGCTTAATTCGCCTCATATTTGAGATATGTATTGACAATAGAAAAAAACAATACAATTGCAAAAAAGAGCCGCCAGGTGGCGTTGGAGTCGAGTTATTACTAAAAATCGTGTTTATGGTCCGGTTATCCTCAGATTGAAAACATGTATTGATAACAGGAAAAAGAATTCTTTCGAAAAAAATTTGCCGCCAGTTGACGCTGAAATTGAGTTACATATGTAACAAGAAAATTTTGGGAAAACCCTCCGGGAAAGTCGAGAAATCATAAAAATCGAAAATTGATTTTTTTGTACGGAATTTTTTGGGCAATTCCTTGGGAATGGCTTTCGAATGGAAGAGTAGAAAATTCTAAGTGAAAAACTTGGAAAAATCCGGAATAACGCAAAAATTTAAATTTTTTTCGCCAAAATTTTGCATCTTATCGCATGATTTTGATGATGTGAAAAATTTAGGATAATAGTGAAATTCATTGTAAGCATAATCAACTGGGACCAATTTTGTCCTATGTTTCATGACCGATTCGAATGGTTGCTGTTTGTTTGGAAAGGTGTTTAGAAGGAGGAGTACACAAAGTTTTAATTCTTCCGATAGGTGGCGCAGGGGTCGAGCTATGCTAAAAAAAATGCATTTGGTACGTAGGTAGCCTTTTGCCTTGATTAGCGTATAGGATCAATTTTTTTCCGTTAAGTGGACCAGGGACCGATCTATTCGAAAAAGTCTTATTTATGGTCCGATTTGCATGAAATTCGGCACGTAGGTAGCTTATTGCCAGGATTAACATATATGATATTTTTTCTGATAGGTGGACCATATACCGATCTACTGGAAAAAATCTTATTCATGCTGCCACTTGCTTGAAATTAGACACCCATATTATAGATATGCGAAGAATAGAATTGAATCATTGTTTTACAGTTCGAAAGGTTTTTGAAAGCACCGCAAAGATGCAGGTATTCGCTATTTAACAATACTTATTACACAGGCTTACAAAAATGGAAACAAAATTTGATGCAGCAAATGTTAACGTTATTTTTGACAGATTTTTTTTTTTGTTGATTACGAATCCGTAAGCATAAAGTTTCCATCAGCTCCAGATATTAAGAAAAACGAGCTCAAAGTGTCAAAAAATGGCGTTTTTTGCAATATTTGAGAAGCTCTAGCAAATAAACAAGGGGTGGTAGAACCTACCAATTAGGCTTAGATTAAAACTAAAAATCTCGACTACTATTTTGGACTTCTGACTTCAATCCGTGAAAATACCATTCCTGCACCTTGACCCTGAGGTCACCTATAGTCATTTATTGAACAGCTAACACTGATTTTTACATATTTCTTTCAATTGCGTAGTTTTCCAGTATTTTGTTTATTGTTGGACGATAAAACGTAAATAAGTATAGGTGACCATCAGGGCAAGGTGCAGGAATAGTATTTTCAGGGATATTAGTCTATAGTTCTAGCTTTAATTTAAGCCTAAGTGGAAAGTTCTATCACCTTCTGTTTCCTTGCAAGAGGTTCTTAAATATTGAAAAAACGCAATTTTTTGACACTTTCATCACGTTTTTCTCAAAATATGAAGCTTATGGAAACTTTATACTTACGGATTCGTAATCGGTATTGCCCAGTGTTACCAACACCAATTATATAAAGAAAAGTTCCTTCTTTTTATAAGAGGTGATTTCGCGAACTGCAGAACTGAACCGCTCAGGAACAATTTTTATTTTATTTTATTTTACTAAAAGAGCGTACAATTGCTGGCTTATGCCGATGCAATCGACATCATCGGTAACAAAACCCGCGAAGTCTTTTCTGCCTTTTCCAAGTTGGATAAGGAAGCAAATCGAATGGGTCTGGTGGTAAAGGAGGACAAGACGAAGTATCTCCTCTCATCAAACAAACAGTCAGCACATTCGCGCTTGACACCCACGTCACTGTTGACAATTATAATTTCGAGACAGTAGAGAATCTCATTTACTTGGGGACCAGCATTAGAACCGATAATAATGGGCCGTATGAATTTAAAAATAAGCAATTGCTTTTTCTTAGACTTTCTTACACTTTACTCGATTTATTCAAACAAAATTGGACAATGACAACATCCGATGGGTCGGCTCTTGGAGTATTCGAGAGAAAGATTTTGCGGAAGTTTTACGGGCCTTTACGCGTTGGCGACGACGAGTACCGCAGACGATGGAACGATGAGCTGTATGAGCTTTACAACGACATGGACATGGTGCAGCGAATTAAAACACAGCGGCTCCGCTGGCTTGGCCATGTCGTTCGAACGGACACCGACGCTCCAGCTCTGAAAGTATTCAACTCGGAACCCACTGGCGGTAGCAGAGGTATAAAGCTTTCGTCTGGTTATTTAAGACGGCAATGGAGGATATGCCTTCTGTCGACCACAAAACCAAACGTGAACGTGAATTGCTGGCGAAAACGTTGGACCAAATGTTTCAATAAAAAAAATAATTTTGGGCGAGACGAAGTTCGCCGGGTCTGCTAGTCTATACTATTATATAAAATTGATTATATGGAGTACGTTTGTAACGATTTATTTCTCAAAGTACTAAACCGATTTTAATATTTTTTTTTTAAAACGAAGCATTTGTAAAAAGACGCAGAGTGGCATACTTATATTTTTTATTCTTGGAAGATAAGCACCCTTTTTTTGGGTGTAAAGTTACAAAAAATTACAAAGCCGTACAAGCACAAGCCTATTTGGTTGCCAAGTACAGCGCATAGCTACGCGAAAACCCTGTACATCAGTGCCCATCAAACACGAGCTCGCAAAGGCAAAAGAGATGTGTATGAGCGACGTTACTGCGCTATACCACATTCATACACACATAAACGTATTTGAGCTAAACAGCGATCACTGATTGAACATGCTAAATACATACATATGTATGTGTGTACGCATTTATAACCGAAAGACAAAGCATCGCTTCGAAGCAGTGTTGCCACAACACTTTTTTATTTTTACCAAAATCACCAGTAAAAGTTACCAAATTCAACAAAAAATTACCAAACTATTTTTATGTGGAGAACTGTGCACAGATATGTTTGTACATACATATATCCGAAGACACCAAGCTTTTCAGACAACCAGCGCTTCATTCAGCTATAATTTTTATATATGCGTGAACGCTAAAAGTCACAACAACAGAAACGCTTGGTGAGGATTTCAAACCTAAGTGTGGACAAAGACACAAATTTGTCGATTGCGCGTTGCTTTAAGAACATATGTATACTTTGCATTTGAATATACATCTCCATCAATACAAAGCTCAGGCCACAAAGCAACTGAAGCCATGTGATCATTACCTTTGTCATGGGTACGGTTCATTGCAACAGAGGATTATTAGGCGCATCATTTCCCATAGAGAGGATGTCATTTTGCCATTGAAATCATCCGACTTGGCACCATTGGAATTTTTTAGAAAGGCGCATTTATGCGAATAAACCTAAAATTTTGGAGCATTTTAAAATCAAAATTTGTCTATATATAACAATAAATATCTTAAAAATTCAACGCTTCAAGGCAGTTCTGAAAACTTTCGACTGACGCAAAGACAAATTGAAGTCCC
>NW_016160114.1:35934-49984 GCF_001687245.7 Rhagoletis zephyria | reverse complement strand
AAATTGGAGAGGCTAAAATATAAACAATTACAAAATCTGGGTATCTGTGTAAACAGCGACTGGTTCGTAAACAAAACCAACATACATTTTCCCGAAGAAGTGAAATGGTTGCTCTCTCTCGGTAGGAAATTTACAATTCCTACAACAAGTACCAGTCTGCAGCCGATAAAAATTATTGCCGAAATGGAACAAATAATACACCAAATAGAGGATGAGAGAACAAAAGAAATGGAGAGAAGCAGGCTAAGCAACAGAATATTGCAATACAAACGGCAATCAAAACATAACCCAGTGGAAAAATTCATACTTCACACTTTCGACAAAACAAAAGCCTTTTTACAAAAACACAAGGAGGATATTATTATAACAGACTCTCAGACAAAGGAAACAAAACAGTAGCAATATATAAAACAGATTATAGGGGAAAAATGAATAGCTTGCTAGGAGACAAAAACACATATAGAATAGCAAGAAACAAAATAATAACAAACTACAAAAACAGAATAATAAATTGGTCGGCGAACTTTACAAAAACAAAAATATAAATGTTAAAGAAAAGACACAACTTACCTGCACCGCAGCGACTGCGCCTCGGCTCTATAGTTTACCAAAAATCTATAAACCGAACTTACCCCTACGTCCTATAGCGTCATCTGTCAGTGTCCCGTGTTATGGTCTGTCAAAATTTATTGGAAAATTCTTAGGTGACTTAACGTCGGAGGAATACAACATACGAAACTCATTGAGACTGAAAGAAAGATTAGAGAAGGTGCGTATATGTGAAGAGGACTTATTAGTATCATTTGACGTGGTGTCATTATTCACCAACATTCCCACATATCTAGCCATCAAAATAATAATGAGCAAATTCAGTCAAATTATGTCTAGAACAAACATACCAAAAAACAAGTTTTTGGATCTCTTAAACTTCTGTCTTAAAGATAACAATTATTTCATGTACGATGGCAAAATCTACACACAAAGTTTTGGGATGCCGATGGGTAATCCCCTCTCCCCGACTATAGCAGATATAATCATGGACGACTTATTGGATAATACAATCTCGGAATTAAAGAAACTTCACAACATTGACATCAAATTCATAGTTAAGTACGTGGACGACATCTTCGCGATAGTGAAACGAAACGACGTAGATATTATTCTGAAAACATTAAACCGGTACCACAACAAGCTGCAATTTACTATTGAAAGGGAGGAAAATTTCAAGATCCCCTTTTTAGACGTCCTCATCCATAGAAAAAATGACGAAATATTACTTGACTGGTACTCCAAGCCTATATCGTCTGGACGAATAATAAATTTTCTGTCCTCGCAACCCATGAAATACAAAATTAACGCAGCAAAAAATTTGTTAAATAAAATACTGACCATAAGCCACAAACAATTTTTAGATGAAAATACAAAGAAAATCTACAAAATCCTCACAAACAACAATTACCCCAGTCACCTTATAAAAACTCTAATAGAACAAAAATTAACAGAAGTAAACAACAAAGAAAATAAAATAACACCCACCGCAACAACAACTGAAACAAAACAATACTTTAGCGTTACATACATACCTAAGTTGACGGACAAATTCAACCACAACATAAACGAACATAAGAAAAACATAACTCTGGCGTACAAGTCAAATTGCACACTGTCCACAATCTTCACAAAAACTAAAAGTCCGATCGAAACCTACCAACAAAGCAACGTGGTGTACGAAGTGAAATGCATGGGAGGAGAAAATGTAGACTGCAACAAAATATATATAGGTACAACGAAAAGAACACTGGGAATCCGTTTACCAGAACACGAAGCGGACATAAGAAAGGAAAAGAAAAACACAGCACTCGCACAACATATGTTAGAAAACAGTCACACAGCTGATCTTGCAAACGCCAGAATAATAGATGTTGAAAAGAGAGAGAGGACAAGATACACACTAGAGAGCCTTCGCATATTAGAGAATAGAAAAAGAACGATGAATACAAAAGAAGACACAGATGATATTGCGGCTACTTATTTATTATGTTTGTGACAAGAAAATCAGTATGACAAGTGTACCAAACGATAATGGTACAATGCTCTAGCTTTTAAGTGTTTATGTTTTAGTGTTTATATGTTTATATGTTAACAAATATACGTATATGAAAGTAAGTGTATATATTTGCTGCGTGATAAATTCAAATATTGAGACTTTATTAACTACATGTTCAATGTAACTTTTGTTCCTAATTGTTTTTGTTTGTATCTTCTTTTGTTTGTTAATTTAAAATAAAGATTGGCCCCTGAGGATGCTAAGGAGTTTAGCGAAACGTAGGGCAAAGCAGTGAAGAAAAAACGTTGTTTTTACTTGCACTAATCACCAACTAGGCCAAAGAAGCTCATCAAAATTAATAAAATTTACGAAGAAAATTGGCCAGAAAATAAGAAATTATATTAAATATATTTCGGAGAGCCTGCCGATAAAGATCTTTTTGTTTATTTTATTTTAACATCAACGAAGGAGGAAACAAGGGAACATGAGACATTACTACAAACATATGAAGTATAAATACGGGGAGCATACATGCATGAACCTAAAGCATTACAGCAAACAAAAACAAAAACTAACAAGACTAACAGCACAACTAAAATTCTTTCTGGAATGCAGAAAATACGATATAATACCCAACCACTTGACAAATGCAGCTACGAGAATAACAATAGAAACCACATCACCAAATATAAAGCAACAAATAGAGAAGGCGAAACGATTATTTCTCAAAAAATTACTGAACATAGAAATCACACAGACAAATATAAACATCAAATCTACAAGAGACCAAATGGGGTATACTGAACGACAATTAAAGCGCAACCTTAGTGAAATCGATTTAAACTCTTTCTTTTCCGACCAAACCCTTCTAAGCCAGAGAGTTGCAAAAGAACAGGAAACAATACAGGCACAGAAATTGGAGAGGCTAAAATATAAACAATTACAAAATCTGGGTATCTGTGTAAACAGCGACTGGTTCATAAACAAAACCAACATACATTTTCCCGAAGAAGTGAAATGGTTGCTCTCTCTCGGTAGGAAATTTACAATTCCTACAACAAGTACCAGTCTGCAGCCGATAAAAATTATTGCCGAAATGGAACAAATAATACACCAAATAGAGGATGAGAGAACAAAAGAAATGGAGAGAAGCAGGCTAAGCAACAGAATATTGCAATACAAACGGCAATCAAAACATAACCCAGTGGAAAAATTCATACTTCACACTTTCGACAAAACTAAAGCCTTTTTACAAAAACACAAGGAGGACATTATTATAACAGACTCAGACAAAGGAAACAAAACAGTAGCAATATATAAAACAGATTATAGGGAAAAAATGAATAGCTTGCTAGGAGACAAAAACACATATAGAATAGCAAGAAATGATCCAACAAATGCACTACAAAAACAGAATAATAAATTGGTCGGCGAACTTTACAAAAACAAAAATATAAATATTAAAGAAAAGAAACAACTTACCTGCACCGCAGCGACTGCGCCTCGGCTCTATGGTTTACCAAAAATCCATAAACCGAACTTACCCCTACGTCCTATAGCGTCATCTGTCAGTGTCCCGTGTTATGGTCTGTCAAAATTTATTGGAAAATTCTTAGGTGACTTAACGTCGGAGGAATACAACATACGAAACTCATTGAGACTGAAAGAAAGATTAGAGAAGGTGCGTATATGTGAAGAGGACTTATTAGTATCATTTGACGTGGTGTCATTATTCACCAACATTCCCACATATCTAGCCATCAAAATAATAATGAGCAAATTCAGTCAAATTATGTCTAGAACAAACATACCAAAAAACAAGTTTTTGGATCTCTTAAACTTCTGTCTTAAAGATAACAATTATTTCATGTACGATGGCAAAATCTACACACAAAGTTTTGGGATGCCGATGGGTAATCCCCTCTCCCCGACTATAGCAGATATAATCATGGACGACTTATTGGATAATACAATCTCGGAATTAAAGAAACTTCACAACATTGACATCAAATTCATAGTTAAGTACGTGGACGACATCTTCGCGATAGTGAAACGAAACGACGTAGATATTATTCTGAAAACATTAAACCGGTACCACAACAAGCTGCAATTTACTATTGAAAGAGAGGAAAATTTCAAGATCCCCTTTTTAGACGTCCTCATCCATAGAAAAAATGACGAAATATTACTTGACTGGTACTCCAAGCCTATATCGTCTGGACGAATAATAAATTTTCTGTCCTCGCAACCCATGAAATACAAAATTAACGCAGCAAAAAATTTGTTAAATAAAATACTGACCATAAGCCACAAACAATTTTTAGATGAAAATACAAAGAAAATCTACAAAATCCTCACAAACAACAATTACCCCAGTCACCTCATAAAAACTCTAATAGAACAAAAATTAACAGAAGTAAACAACAAAGAAAATAAAATAACACCCACCGCAACAACAACTGAAACAAAACAATACTTTAGCGTTACATACATACCTAAGTTGACGGACAAATTCAACCACAACATAAACGAACATAAGAAAAACATAACTCTGGCGTACAAGTCAAATTGCACACTGTCCACAATCTTCACAAAAACTAAAAGTCCGATCGAAACCTACCAACAAAGCAACGTGGTGTACGAAGTGAAATGCATGGGAGGAGAAAATGTAGACTGCAACAAAATATATATAGGTACAACGAAAAGAACACTGGGAATCCGTTTACCAGAACACGAAGCGGACATAAGAAAGGAAAAGAAAAACACAGCACTCGCACAACATATGTTAGAAAACAGTCACACAGCTGATCTTGCAAACGCCAGAATAATAGATGTTGAAAAGAGAGAGAGGACAAGATACACACTAGAGAGCCTTCGCATATTAGAGAATAGAAAAAGAACGATGAATACAAAAGAAGACACAGATGATATTGCGGCTACTTATTTATTATGTTTGTGACAAGAAAATCAGTATGACAAGTGTACCAAACGATAATGGTACAATGCTCTAGCTTTTAAGTGTTTATGTTTTAGTGTTTATATGTTTATGTGTTTATATGTTAACAAATATACGTATATGAAAGTAAGTGTATATATTTGCTGCGTGATAAATTCAAATATTGAGACTTTATTAACTACATGTTCAATGTAACTTTTGTTCCTAATTGTTTTTGTTTGTATCTTCTTTTGTTTGTTAATTTAAAATAAAGATTGGCCCCTGAGGATGCTAAGGAGTTTAGCGAAACGTAGGGCAAAGCAGTGAAGAAAAAACGTTGTTTTTACTTGCACTAATCACCAACTAGGCCAAAGAAGCTCATCAAAATTAATAAAATTTACGAAGAAAATTGGCCAGAAAATAAGAAATTATATTAAATATATTTCGGAGAGCCTGCCGATAAAGATCTTTTTGTTTATTTTATTTTAACATCAACGAAGGAGGAAACAAGGGAACATGAGACATTACTACAAACATATGAAGTATAAATACGGGGAGCATACATGCATGAACCTAAAGCATTACAGCAAACAAAAACAAAAACTAACAAGACTAACAGCACAACTAAAATTCTTTCTGGAATGCAGAAAATACGATATAATACCCAACCACTTGACAAATGCAGCTACGAGAATAACAATAGAAACCACATCACCAAATATAAAGCAACAAATAGAGAAGGCGAAACGATTATTTCTCAAAAAATTACTGAACATAGAAATCACACAGACAAATATAAACATCAAATCTACAAGAGACCAAATGGGGTATACTGAACGACAATTAAAGCGCAACCTTAGTGAAATCGATTTAAACTCTTTCTTTTCCGACCAAACCCTTCTAAGCCAGAGAGTTGCAAAAGAACAGGAAACAATACAGGCACAGAAATTGGAGAGGCTAAAATATAAACAATTACAAAATCTGGGTATCTGTGTAAACAGCGACTGGTTCATAAACAAAACCAACATACATTTTCCCGAAGAAGTGAAATGGTTGCTCTCTCTCGGTAGGAAATTTACAATTCCTACAACAAGTACCAGTCTGCAGCCGATAAAAATTATTGCCGAAATGGAACAAATAATACACCAAATAGAGGATGAGAGAACAAAAGAAATGGAGAGAAGCAGGCTAAGCAACAGAATATTGCAATACAAACGGCAATCAAAACATAACCCAGTGGAAAAATTCATACTTCACACTTTCGACAAAACTAAAGCCTTTTTACAAAAACACAAGGAGGACATTATTATAACAGACTCAGACAAAGGAAACAAAACAGTAGCAATATATAAAACAGATTATAGGGAAAAAATGAATAGCTTGCTAGGAGACAAAAACACATATAGAATAGCAAGAAATGATCCAACAAATGCACTACAAAAACAGAATAATAAATTGGTCGGCGAACTTTACAAAAACAAAAATATAAATATTAAAGAAAAGAAACAACTTACCTGCACCGCAGCGACTGCGCCTCGGCTCTATGGTTTACCAAAAATCCATAAACCGAACTTACCCCTACGTCCTATAGCGTCATCTGTCAGTGTCCCGTGTTATGGTCTGTCAAAATTTATTGGAAAATTCTTAGGTGACTTAACGTCGGAGGAATACAACATACGAAACTCATTGAGACTGAAAGAAAGATTAGAGAAGGTGCGTATATGTGAAGAGGACTTATTAGTATCATTTGACGTGGTGTCATTATTCACCAACATTCCCACATATCTAGCCATCAAAATAATAATGAGCAAATTCAGTCAAATTATGTCTAGAACAAACATACCAAAAAACAAGTTTTTGGATCTCTTAAACTTCTGTCTTAAAGATAACAATTATTTCATGTACGATGGCAAAATCTACACACAAAGTTTTGGGATGCCGATGGGTAATCCCCTCTCCCCGACTATAGCAGATATAATCATGGACGACTTATTGGATAATACAATCTCGGAATTAAAGAAACTTCACAACATTGACATCAAATTCATAGTTAAGTACGTGGACGACATCTTCGCGATAGTGAAACGAAACGACGTAGATATTATTCTGAAAACATTAAACCGGTACCACAACAAGCTGCAATTTACTATTGAAAGAGAGGAAAATTTCAAGATCCCCTTTTTAGACGTCCTCATCCATAGAAAAAATGACGAAATATTACTTGACTGGTACTCCAAGCCTATATCGTCTGGACGAATAATAAATTTTCTGTCCTCGCAACCCATGAAATACAAAATTAACGCAGCAAAAAATTTGATAAATAAAATACTGACCATAAGCCACAAACAATTTTTAGATGAAAATACAAAGAAAATCTACAAAATCCTCACAAACAACAATTACCCCAGTCACCTCATAAAAACTCTAATAGAACAAAAATTAACAGAAGTAAACAACAAAGAAAATAAAATAACACCCACCGCAACAACAACTGAAACAAAACAATACTTTAGCGTTACATACATACCTAAGTTGACGGACAAATTCAACCACAACATAAACGAACATAAGAAAAACATAACTCTGGCGTACAAGTCAAATTGCACACTGTCCACAATCTTCACAAAAACTAAAAGTCCGATCGAAACCTACCAACAAAGCAACGTGGTGTACGAAGTGAAATGCATGGGAGGAGAAAATGTAGACTGCAACAAAATATATATAGGTACAACGAAAAGAACACTGGGAATCCGTTTACCAGAACACGAAGCGGACATAAGAAAGGAAAAGAAAAACACAGCACTCGCACAACATATGTTAGAAAACAGTCACACAGCTGATCTTGCAAACGCCAGAATAATAGATGTTGAAAAGAGAGAGAGGACAAGATACACACTAGAGAGCCTTCGCATATTAGAGAATAGAAAAAGAACGATGAATACAAAAGAAGACACAGATGATATTGCGGCTACTTATTTATTATGTTTGTGACAAGAAAATCAGTATGACAAGTGTACCAAACGATAATGGTACAATGCTCTAGCTTTTAAGTGTTTATGTTTTAGTGTTTATATGTTTATGTGTTTATATGTTAACAAATATACGTATATGAAAGTAAGTGTATATATTTGCTGCGTGATAAATTCAAATATTGAGACTTTATTAACTACATGTTCAATGTAACTTTTGTTCCTAATTGTTTTTGTTTGTATCTTCTTTTGTTTGTTAATTTAAAATAAAGATTGGCCCCTGAGGATGCTAAGGAGTTTAGCGAAACGTAGGGCAAAGCAGTGAAGAAAAAACGTTGTTTTTACTTGCACTAATCACCAACTAGGCCAAAGAAGCTCATCAAAATTAATAAAATTTACGAAGAAAATTGGCCAGAAAATAAGAAATTATATTAAATATATTTCGGAGAGCCTGCCGATAAAGATCTTTTTGTTTATTTTATTTTAACATCAACGAAGGAGGAAACAAGGGAACATGAGACATTACTACAAACATATGAAGTATAAATACGGGGAGCATACATGCATGAACCTAAAGCATTACAGCAAACAAAAACAAAAACTAACAAGACTAACAGCACAACTAAAATTCTTTCTGGAATGCAGAAAATACGATATAATACCCAACCACTTGACAAATGCAGCTACGAGAATAACAATAGAAACCACATCACCAAATATAAAGCAACAAATAGAGAAGGCGAAACGATTATTTCTCAAAAAATTACTGAACATAGAAATCACACAGACAAATATAAACATCAAATCTACAAGAGACCAAATGGGGTATACTGAACGACAATTAAAGCGCAACCTTAGTGAAATCGATTTAAACTCTTTCTTTTCCGACCAAACCCTTCTAAGCCAGAGAGTTGCAAAAGAACAGGAAACAATACAGGCACAGAAATTGGAGAGGCTAAAATATAAACAATTACAAAATCTGGGTATCTGTGTAAACAGCGACTGGTTCATAAACAAAACCAACATACATTTTCCCGAAGAAGTGAAATGGTTGCTCTCTCTCGGTAGGAAATTTACAATTCCTACAACAAGTACCAGTCTGCAGCCGATAAAAATTATTGCCGAAATGGAACAAATAATACACCAAATAGAGGATGAGAGAACAAAAGAAATGGAGAGAAGCAGGCTAAGCAACAGAATATTGCAATACAAACGGCAATCAAAACATAACCCAGTGGAAAAATTCATACTTCACACTTTCGACAAAACTAAAGCCTTTTTACAAAAACACAAGGAGGACATTATTATAACAGACTCAGACAAAGGAAACAAAACAGTAGCAATATATAAAACAGATTATAGGGAAAAAATGAATAGCTTGCTAGGAGACAAAAACACATATAGAATAGCAAGAAACAAAATAATAACAAACTACAAAAACAGAATAATAAATTGGTCGGCGAACTTTACAAAAACAAAAATATAAATATTAAAGAAAAGAAACAACTTACCTGCACCGCAGCGACTGCGCCTCGGCTCTATGGTTTACCAAAAATCCATAAACCGAACTTACCCCTACGTCCTATAGCGTCATCTGTCAGTGTCCCGTGTTATGGTCTGTCAAAATTTATTGGAAAATTCTTAGGTGACTTAACGTCGGAGGAATACAACATACGAAACTCATTGAGACTGAAAGAAACATTAGAGAAGGTGCGTTTATGTGATGAGGACTTATTAGTATCATTTGGCGTGGTGTTGTTATTCACCAACATTCCCACATATCTAGCCATCAAAATAATAATGAGCAAATTCAGTCAAATTATGTCTAGAACAAACATACCAAAAAACAAGTTTTTGGATCTCTTAAACTTCTGTCTTAAAGATAACAATTATTTCATGTACGATGGCAAAATCTACACACAAAGTTTTGGGATGCCGATGGGTAATCCCCTCTCCCCGACTATAGCAGATATAATCATGGACGACTTATTGGATAATACAATCTCGGAATTAAAGAAACTTCACAACATTGACATCAAATTCATAGTTAAGCACGTGGACGACATCTTCGCGATAGTGAAACGATACGACGTAGATATTATTCTGTAAACATTAAAACCGGTATCACAACAAGCTGCAATTTACTATTGAAAGGGAAAAAAATTTCAAGATCCCCTTTTTAGACATCCTCATCCATAGAAAAAATGACGAAATATTACTTGACTGGTACTCCAAGCCTATATCGTCTGGACGAATAATAAATTTTCTGTCCTCGCAACCCATGAAATATAAAATTAACGCAGCAAAAAATTTGATAAATAAAATACTGACCATAACCCCACAAACAATTTTTAGATGAAAATACAAAGAAAATCTACAAAATCCTCACAAACAATTACCCCAGTCACCTTAAAAAAACTCGAATAGAACAAAAATTAACAGAAGTAAACAACAAAGAAAATAAAATAACACCCACCGCAACAACAACTGAAACAAAACAATACTTTAGCGTTACATACATACCTAAGTTGACGGACAAATTCAACCACAACATAAACGAACATAAGAAAAACATAACTCTGGCGTACAAGTCAAATTGCACACTGTCCACAATCTTCACAAAAACTAAAAGCCCGATCGAAACCTACCAACAAAGCAACGTGGTGTACGAAGTGAAATGCATGGGAGGATAAAATGTAGACTGCAACAAAATATATATAGGTACAACGAAAAGAACACTGGGAATCCGTTTAGCAGAACACGAAGCGAACATAAGAAAGGAAAAGAAAAACACAGCACTTGCACAACATATGTTAGAAAACAGTCACACAGCTGATCTTGCAAATGCCAGAATAATAGATGTTGAAAAGAGAGAGAGGACAAGATACACACTAGAGAGCCTTCGCATATTAGAATACATAATAGAAAAAGAACGATGAATACAAAAGAAGACACAGATGATATTGCGGCTACTTATTTATTATGTTTGTGACAAGAAAATCAGTATGACAAGTGTACCAAACGATAATGGTACAATGCTCTAGCTTTTAAGTGTTTATATGTTTATGTGTTTATATGTTAACAAATATACGTATATGAAAGTAAGTGTATATATTTGCTGCGTGATAAATTCAAATATTGAGACCTTATTAACTACATGTTCAATTCAACTTTTGTTCCTAATTGTTTTTGTTTGTATCTTCTTTTGTTTGTTAATTTAAAATAAAGATTGGCCCCTGAGGATGCTAAGGAGTTTAGCGAAACGTAGGGCAAAGCAGTGAAGAAAAAACCTTGTTTTTACTTGCACTAATCACCAACTAGGCCAAAGAAGCTCATCAAAATTAATAAAAAGAATGAAAACATTTTGGTTTGATTTTTAAACCACGAAATTTTCGGACCAAAATTTAAACCCAAATATATTAAAAATTGCTTAAAACTATTGACTGGTTTAAAAAGTAGACTATAAAATATTAAAAAAGGCAGTAGTCCCAGCGCGGTTTAAAAATTAAACCCAAATTTTTGACCGTGTACAAAAAATTTATTTTGGGCGGGACGAAGTTCGCCGGGTCTGCTAGTTTAGTATAAACCACAATATAACCAGTAAACAACCTTCGGTGAATTTGGCGACTGCCTTCCTCTGGGATGAATGTGCTAGCGATGAATTTATTGTTACACACGCCTTCCAAGCACGCAGGATTACTTTTAAGAAACAAAAAATAATTAACTCCAAATAGTTTTAAAAAGTATAATGTAAAACGAAATTTATTGAATAATTCCACATAAAATGGTATACATAAATGACTCATTTTCTAAACGATTTAAATAACACGCATTTCGTAACCTTTTTTGTGCAAACGGCATTTGCGAATAGATAGAAAAGTACTACGGATTGTAAATTTTTTTTTAACTATGAGGTGAATGAAAATTTTCAACCCGGCCTGACGGTTTTGAAGAATTATTTTGTTCTAATTTTATTACTAAGGCGTCTAATAAACGCATGGCTTTTAGTTCTAGAAGAATAAATGTCAGTAAAGACAAGTCTTTTTTGTATAATTCCTGATTTTAATTGCTCAACTTCTTTTGCACCAGAGCAACTGTCAAAAATTTCCAGCAGTAAAAAGTTCCGAATTGGCACAGCAGAAATGTAAAATTTTCTCGCCATAATAAAAAGTTTTTTCAACGTGGAACTTTTCTACTAATTGGCATGAAATTACTATCTCAACGCTCCGAGCGCTGCCACTGAGGGCCTTTACCAACTGATAAAAAAGAGAAAATTTGGAAAGACCAAACAAAAATTTTGAGATTTCTCGTTGTGAATACGAATGCCATAGTTTTTACCTAGCTCGTGGGACTACGCAAAATTTTGACAGCTTGTAAATATGTGTACACATAAAATGGTTGGCGGTAATAAAAGCCAAAATCAAAATGGAGAATAGAACAAAAAGCGTACGTTAGTTGTCAGTTATAAAATAAACCCAATTCATTTGCGAATATTTGTTTATACTATTTATTGAAAGGCAACCACGCGGAAAAGCTCGTGTTAATTATATTGATAACTGAACCTGGCTGTTCGCACGTTGTCTAAATTCTCAAGTAACATAAAGTCCACAAAAGAATAAATTGCTTGTTATTACCATCAATACGCCATGTATAAATTTTAACAATACACAAAAATAGAGCTTTCGCACGAGCGTTTGTTTGGTTTTTCAACACCATTTATAATTTTCTTTTAATAAAATCTCGATTTGTCAAATACTTAAATTTATTTATCTAATAATAATGCAGCACACAACCCTGAAATCTAAGAAAAAGTCTGAGGAAGGCCATGAAATAGCAGCACACAACCCCGTGCCTTCCTCAGGAGTGAATATAACTACAACAACAACCCAAAAATGTTGGTTACTGTCTATACTGTGGTATAAAAATACATATGTACATACATACATATAGCAGCAGTTTATTTCATTTAAAGAAATGGCGTGTCGTCCATTTCTGCTGTGACGTATATAAATAGCGCATATATTTAGGCGCAATATTTAACTTCTTCTGGCGGGGCGACATCTAGAGTCTTCTAATGGTATCTCCTTGATATGATGTCTACAACTAGGTTGATATCTAGACTAGGTTGATATCTAGAATTTTCCATAAATAGCTTTGCTACATTTATAGTAGGTGCATTCTTTTGCAACCGAGCTACAAAAGAACACTCGCTTAAATGACGAAATACACGCAAAGCAACAACACAAACTCGGCTATTTCTCCGAGCTCAGCCAGGTCGGTTAAAAAATACGCGACCTGAAGGCTAGTGTTGGTAAGTAAAAAAACTGCTCTATTGTGAATTGTTAATGGGAAAGGGGAGAGGGAAATTTTTGCTTCCTTTTATACGTGACTTATATTTTAAAAGGGTATATATATTACGCAAATACCCCGCATAATTACTCATTTAAATTGGTTTTTGTATCTAAATCCCGTTAAACTAATCACATTTTCTTGCCAGCTATCAACAGGGTTGCTTAAGTAGCTAAAAGGAAATTTTACCCGAGTTGAGCGTTCTTTTGTCGCTCGCTTACAAAAAAATTCAGCTAGTATAAATGGTGGTCTGGACATACAACATTCAAAGCGGTCTGGACATACAACATAGCAAGTTGATAAAAGCGTGGTAAAATAATAATATATCTCAGTCCCATAGAATTTGTTTTGATAACTTTTGATTTTGAAATTTTAGCAAAAGTCATTATAAACAATTTATGAGATTGAAAACGAAAAACGTGTAGCGCATGCAATACAAAGCATTAGATTTAATTGACAATATTCAAACTACATATATAACATAGACCTAAAATTTCTACAGCGAAAGTAAAAATTTAAGATCGATTTTAACCGGTCGTTATTAATATACCTAGATGCATTCATATATTACTCTACAATTTCAAATGCGCCCCACGCTTTTCATTTTCAATCTCATAAATTGTTTATAATGACTTTTGCTAAAATTCAAAATCAAAAGTTGTCAAAACAAGTTCTATGGGACTTGCTAATTGTGCTTGCTATTGTTTTAGTCCATTTATAAAAGCGTTGTATATTAAAAAGTTTTTTTTA
>NW_016160114.1:24779-35822 GCF_001687245.7 Rhagoletis zephyria | reverse complement strand
ACACAATTAAACTTATAGCTTGCTTATTCGCAACTCGCTTCTCTGCTCACTTTACTTGTAGCTTGCTGACTTGTAACTAACTCACCTAGCTGTGGCGGTGCCCTTATATACCTGCGCTCGTACTTATGGCAACTCTAGAACGTTCTGAAGTTTATCGCTAATTCTCTTTCGCTCGCTGTTCGCAGTGTTCATCAAACTTGACGTTTCTCTTTGTAGAACATTCTACGTCATTCCTCGAACATTCTGCATATTTCTCGTTGTTCGCTTCGCGTTGCCGCAGTATTCGCCACACTCCAGCTAAGTCTGATCGTCCCGATCAGACATTCTTGCCGCTCCAACCGCTGCAAGTCTTTCCAAGTGGACCACTTTCATCTTTGTCCTCGGTCTTCCCATTGTCTGGATTTGATGCACTGCCTCCTTCAGCCGTTTGTCAATCTTCAACTGATCTTTCCAGCCAAGTCTTTGCTTGGAGGTAAAGCTTTTCTTCTGCTGCGACATGTACAACCACAATGCGTTACTGGACATTGCTCCGGCCTATCGCCGGGAGTGCACCATCTCACATGGTCGTGCTTCTGCCGGCCACTGGTGGTGACCAGACCATGTCTCTTCTCGTGGGCACCCTTTTCGGATCTATGCCGCAACATCTGTCCCTGACACCCTGACTCCCGCCTTCGTGCTGCACTGCCTTCAGCACATCTTGTTACATCCGGGTCCTTACGCTGAAACTCCCGCCGTCGTTTCGTATCTCGCTCGTACGCAGCTNCACACTGCCCTCCACCTAAGTCTGATCGTCCCGATCAGACACACTTGCTGCTCCAAACGTTGCTAGTCTTTCATCTTGGTTCTCGGTCTCCCCATTGTCTGGATCCGATGCACTGCGTCCCTCAGCCGGTTGTCAATCTTAAACGGGACTTTCCAGTCACGTCTGTGCTTGAAGGGGAAGCTTTTCTTCTGCTGCGACATGTACAACCACAATGCGTTACTGGACATTGCTCCGGCCTATCGCCGGGAGTGCACCATCTCACATGGTCGTGCTTCTGCCGGCCACTGGTGGTGACCAGACCATGTCTCTTCTCGTGGGCACCCTTTTCGGCTCTATGCCGCAACATCTGTCCCTGACACCCTGACTCCCGCCTTCGTGCTGCACTGCCTTCAGCACATCTTGTTACATCCGGATCCCTACGCTGAAACTCCCGCCGTCGTTTCGTATCTCGCTCGTACGCAGCTGCTAGCTTCATTGACCGGACATGTATAATCTCAACCTTGGCTTCCGGCTTAACTGCTCGCGTTTGCCGACCACCTTTTTCAGGACACTTCAAAGCGCGCCTACCGCTACCACAGCCGTTTCCATTTCCGGCCACCGGCGTATCACCATTGCAACGTGGTTTAGTGGCTTTCCTCCTGCCGGAAACACTGCCTGGCTCGCCATGACCACTTCCTTGTTGCGACCTCTTGTTCACTGAGCTGGCGGAACCGTCACGCTTTTCCTGTATCGGTGAACCACTTCCTTCTTCTAACGAAACCATTTCGTCTCCATCACTGTCAACCTCTTCCCAACTAACCACTTCCTTTTCTGCTGGAATCTTCGGCACTTCCTCTAAGACCAACCGTCTGCTGAAGCACTGGTTGTCGTAACCAACCCTAAGTGGCACTTTCCTGTCGCCATAGGTTAGGATCATTCCCTGGAGGTCAATCTTCATGCCTTGCCCAAGTAGGAAATCCACGCCGATGATGACTTCATCCACAATGTCTGCGACAATAAACTTCGTGTACGAGGCCAACCCGTCGATTATTACCTCGCATAGTACTTCTCCTAACACTTGGGTTCGCTCACCAGTTGCAGTCTGCAGCTTTGCTCCAGGCAGTGGCTTCACATAAAAAGTAGTCACATCAGGTCGAATAATGGAATGTCACGCTCCAGTATCCACTGTTAGCAGTCGCTCCTGCCCATTCACACATCCACCAATAGTGAGGTTGCTCGCATTCCGGCCAATTTGTGAGACGGAGATTATGGGCCCTTCAACTTCTGGAGCCAGCACGCGGCCCTTCCTGCTGGCACGTTTTAGTTTAACGACTGATTTGAGTTGGATTCGTCTCCCTCAGCCCTGCGTTTGCGTCCTGCTGAATGGTTGAGCCCACTGGAACTTGCGCTGCAATCGCGGGCGAAGTTGCCTGGTTTTCCTCAACTAAAGCATTTCCTAGCACCATCCTTTCTCTCGGTTGCACCAGGAGTATTCTTCTCTGCCATCGACTTGAGTGTTTTCAGGATCTCGTTCATCACGTCAGGTGTCTCCACTTCTACTCGATGGGCTTTGTAGGCTGGTCTACTTAGGAGCGCCGCCGTTTCACGTGTCTGAGCATACGAGACCGTTTCAGCAAATGTTGGCTTTGGATTTGCATACGTCTCGCGCTTGGTATACACGTCTCGCATTCCGTTGATGAACCTCTGGATTTTTACTCTTTCGAGGTGCTCACCAGATGCATCTCCAATTGCCAAATGAGCCAACCTTTCAACCTCGGAGGCGAATTCCTGTAGAGTCTCGTTGGATTTCTGGCAGCGATTTTCCAGCTCCATCTGGTAAATCTGTCTCCTGTGCTCGCTACCATAACGTCTTTCCACTGCACCCATTAATGCATCGTAATTGTTCCTTTCACAGTCAGGAACTGTCTGCAAGATTTCCGAAGACAGCTACAGCAAATCGTTGGAGCATGGAGGATAAATCCGCTGCTCTGTTCGTGGCATTAAAAGGACCTGCATCGGAAATCTTGCAGACAGTTCCTGACTGTGAAAGGAACAATTACGATGCATTAATGGGTGCAGTGGAAAGACGTTATGGTAGCGAGCACAGGAGACAGATTTACCAGACGGAGCTGGAGAATCGCTGCCAGAAATCCAACGAGACTCTACACGAATTCGCCTCCGAGGTTGAAAGGTTGGCACATTTGGCAATTGGAGATGCATCTGGTGAGCACCTCGAAAGAGTAAAAATCCAGAGGTTCATCAGCGGAATGCGGGACGTGTATACCAAGCGCGAGACGTATGCAAATCCAAAGCCTACATTTGCTGAAACGGTCTCGTATGCTCAGACACGTGAAACGGCGGCGCTCCTAAGTAGACCAGCCTACAAAGCCCATCGAGTAGAGGTGGAGACACCTGACGTGATGAACGAGATCCTGAAAACACTCAAGTCGATGGCAGATAAGAATACTCCTGGTGCAACCGAGAGAAAGGATGGTGCTAGGAAATGCTTTAGTTGAGGAAAACCAGGCAACTTCGCCCGCGATTGCAGCGCAAGTTCCAGTGGGCTCAACCATTCAGCAGGACGCAAACGCAGGGCTGAGGGAGACGAATCCAACTCAAATCAGTCGTTAAACTAAAACGTGCCAGCAGGAAGGGCCGCGTTCTGGCTCCAGAAGTTGAAGGGCCCATAATCTCCGTCTCACAAATTGGCCGGAATGCGAGCAACCTCACTATTGGTGGATGTGTGAATGGGCAGGAGCGACTGCTAACAGTGGATACTGGAGCGTGACATTCCATTATTCGACCTGATGTGACTACTTTTTATGTGAAGCCACTGCCTGGAGCAAAGCTGCAGACTGCAACTGGTGAGCGAACCCAAGTGTTAGGAGAAGTACTATGCGAGGTAATAATCGACGGGTTGGCCTCGTACACGAAGTTTATTGTCGCAGACATTGTGGATGAAGTCATCATCGGCGTGGATTTCCTACTTGGGCAAGGCATGAAGATTGACCTCCAGGGAATGATCCTAACCTATGGCGACAGGAAAGTGCCACTTATGGTTGGTTACGACAACCAGTGCTTCAGGAGACGGTTGGTCTTAGAGGAAGTGCCGAAGATTCCAGCAGAAAAGGAAGTGGTTAGTTGGGAAGAGGTTGACAGTGATGGAGACGAAATGGTTTCGTTAGAAGAAGGAAGTGGTTCACCGATACAGGAAAAGCGTGACGGTTCCGCCAGCTCAGTGAACAAGAGGTCGCAACAAGGAAGTGGTCATGGCGAGCCAGGCAGTGTTTCCGGCAGGAGGAAAGCCACTAAACCACGTTGCAATGGTGATACGCCGGTGGCCGGAAATGGAAACGGCTGTGGTAGCGGTAGGCGCGCTTTGAAGTGTCCTGAAAAAGGTGGTCGGCAAACGCGAGCAGTTAAGCCGGAAGCCAAGGTTGAGATTATACATGTCCGGTCAATGAAGCTAGCAGCTGCGTACGAGCGAGATACGAAACGACGGCGGGAGTTTCAGCGTAAGGACCCGGATGTAACAAGATGTGCTGAAGGCAGTGCAGCACGAAGGCGGGAGTCAGGGTGTCAGGGACAGATGTTGCGGCATAGATCCGAAAAGGGTGCCCACGAGAAGAGACATGGTCTGGTCACCACCAGTGGCCGGCAGAAGCACGACCATGTGAGATGGTGCACTCCCGGCGATAGGCCGGAGCAATGTCCAGTAACGCATTGTGGTTGTACATGTCGCAGCAGAAGAAAAGCTTTACCTCCAAGCAAAGACTTGGCTGGAAAGATCAGTTGAAGATTGACAAACGGCTGAAGGAGGCAGTGCATCAAATCCAGACAATGGGAAGACCGAGGACAAAGATGAAAGTGGTCCACTTGGAAAGACTTGCAGCGGTTGGAGCGGCAAGAATGTCTGATCGGGACGATCAGACTTAGCTGGAGTGTGGCGAATTCTGCGGCAACGCGAAGCGAACAACGAGAAATATGCAGAATGTTCGAGGAATGACGTAGAATGTTCTACAAAGAGAAACGTCAAGTTTGATGAACACTGCGAACAGCGAGCGAAAGAGAATTAGCGATAAACTTCAGAACGTTCTAGAGTTGCCATAAGTACGAGCGCAGGTATATAAGGGCACCGCCACAGCTAGGTGAGTTAGTTACAAGTCAGCAAGCTACAAGTAAAGTGAGCAGAGAAGCGAGTTGCGAATAAGCAAGCTATAAGTTTAATTGTGTTAACAAGTTCAGTAAAGCGTTGTAATTGCTTTAACAAGTATTGTAGTGTTTTTACTGTATTAGCAAGTACAATAGCAAGCACAATTAGCAAGTCCCATAGAACTTGTTTTGACAACTTTTGATTTTGAATTTTAGCAAAAGTCATTATAAACAATTTATGAGATTGAAAATGAAAAGCGTGGATCGCATTTGAAATTGTAGAGTAATATATGAATGCATCTAGGTATATTAATAACGACCGGTTAAAATCGATCTTAAATTTTTACTTTCGCTGTAGAAATTTTAGGTCTATGTTATATATGTAGTTTGAATATTGTCAATTAAATCTAATGCTTTGTATTGCATACGCTACACGTTTTTCGTTTTCAATCTCATAAATTGTTTATAATGACTTTTGCTAAAATTTCAAAATCAAAAGTTATCAAAACAAATTCTATGGGACTGAGATATATTATTATTTTACCACGCTTTTATCAACTTGCTATGTTGTATGTCCAGACCGCTTTGAATGTTGTATGTCCAGACCACCATTTATACTAGCTGAATTTTTTTGTAAGCGAGCGACAAAAGAACGCTCAACTCGGGTAAAATTTCCGTTTAGCTACTTAAGCAACCCTGTTGATAGCTGGCAAGAAAATGTGATTAGTTTAACGGGATTTAGATACAAAAACTAATTTAAATCAGTAATTATGCGGGGTATTTGCGTAATATATATACCCTTTTAAAATATAAGTCACGTATAAAAGGAAGCAAAAATTTCCCTCTCCACTTTCCCATTAACAATTCACAATAGAGCAGTTTTTTTACTTACCAACACTAGCCTTCAGGTCGCGTATTTTTTAACCGACCTGGCTGAGCTCGGATAAATAGCCGAGTTTGTGTTGTTGCTTTGCGTGTATTTCGTCATTTAAGCGAGTGTTCTTTTGTAGCTCGGTTGCAAAAGAATGCACCTACTATAAATGTAGCAAAGCTATTTATGGAAAATTCTAGATATCAACCTAGTCTAGATATCAACCTAGTTGTAGACATCATATCAAGGAGATACCATTAGAAGACTCTAGATGTCGCCCCGCCAGAAGAAGTTAAATATTGCGCCTAAATATATGCGCTATTTATATACGTCACAGCAGAAATGGACGACACGCCATTTCTTTAAATGAAATAAACTGCTGATATATGTATGTATGTACATATGTATTTTTATACCACAGTATAGACAGTAACCAACATTTTTGGGTTGTTGTTGTAGTTATATTCACTCCTGAGGAAGGCACGGGGTTGTGTGCTGCTATTTCATGGCCTTCCTCAGACTTTTTCTTAGATTTCAGGGTTGTGTGCTGCATTATTATTAGATAAATAAATTTAAGTATTTGACAAATCGAGATTTTATTAAAAGAAAATTATAAATGGTGTTGAAAAACCAAACAAACGCTCGTGCGAAAGCTCTATTTTTGTGTATTGTTAAAATTTATACATGGCGTATTGATGGTAATACAAGCAATTTATTCTTTTGTGGACTTTATGTTACTTGAGAATTTAGACAACGTGCGAACAGCCAGGTTCAGTTATCAATATAATTAACACGAGCTTTTCCGCGTGGTTGCCTTTCAATAAATAGTATAAACAAATATTCGCAAATGAATTGGGTTTATTTTATAACTGACAACTAACGTACGCTTTTTGTTCTATTCTCCATTTTGATTTTGGCTTTTATTACCGCCAACCATTTTATGTGTACACATATTTACAAGCTGTCAAAATTTTGCGTAGTCCCACGAGCTAGGTAAAAACTATGGCATTCGTATTCACAACGAGAAATCTCAAAATTTTTGTTTGGTCTTTCCAAATTTTCTCTTTTTTATCAGTTGGTAAAGGCCCTCAGTGGCAGCGCTCGGAGCGTTGAGATAGTAATTTCATGCCAATTAGTAGAAAAGTTCCACGTTGAAAAAACTTTTTATTATGGCGAGAAAATTTTACATTTCTGCTGTGCCAATTCGGAACTTTTTACTGCTGGAAATTTTTGACAGTTGCTCTGGTGCAAAAGAAGTTGAGCAATTAAAATCAGGAATTATACAAAAAAGACTTGTCTTTACTGACATTTATTCTTCTAGAACTAAAAGCCATGCGTTTATTAGACGCCTTAGTAATAAAATTAGAACAAAATAATTCTTCAAAACCGTCAGGCCGGGTTGAAAATTTTCATTCACCTCATAGTTAAAAAAAAATTTACAATCCGTAGTACTTTTCTATCTATTCGCAAATGCCGTTTGCACAAAAAAGGTTACGAAATGCGTGTTATTTAAATCGTTTAGAAAATGAGTCATTTATGTATACCATTTTATGTGGAATTATTCAATAAATTTCGTTTTACATTATACTTTTTAAAACTATTTGGAGTTAATTATTTTTTGTTTCTTAAAAGTAATCCTGCGTGCTTGGAAGGCGTGTGTAACAATAAATTCATCGCTAGCACATTCATCCCAGAGGAAGGCAGTCGCCAAATTCACCGAAGGTTGTTTACTGGTTATATTGTGGTTTATACTAAACTAGCAGACCCGGCGAACTTCGTCCCGCCCAAAATAAATTTTTTGTACACGGTCAAAAATTTGGGTTTAATTTTTAAACCGCGCTGGGACTACTGCCTTTTTTAATATTTTATAGTCTACTTTTTAAACCAGTCAATAGTTTTAAGCAATTTTTAATATATTTGGGTTTAAATTTTGGTCCGAAAATTTCGTGGTTTAAAAATCAAACCAAAATGTTTTCATTCTTTTTATTAATTTTGATGAGCTTCTTTGGCCTAGTTGGTGATTAGTGCAAGTAAAAACAAGGTTTTTTCTTCACTGCTTTGCCCTACGTTTCGCTAAACTCCTTAGCATCCTCAGGGGCCAATCTTTATTTTAAATTAACAAACAAAAGAAGATACAAACAAAAACAATTAGGAACAAAAGTTGAATTGAACATGTAGTTAATAAGGTCTCAATATTTGAATTTATCACGCAGCAAATATATACACTTACTTTCATATACGTATATTTGTTAACATATAAACACATAAACATATAAACACTTAAAAGCTAGAGCATTGTACCATTATCGTTTGGTACACTTGTCATACTGATTTTCTTGTCACAAACATAATAAATAAGTAGCCGCAACATCATCTGTGTCTTCTTTTGTATTCATCGTTCTTTTTCTATTATGTATTCTAATATGCGAAGGCTCTCTAGTGTGTATCTTGTCCTCTCTCTCTTTTCAACATCTATTATTCTGGCATTTGCAAGATCAGCTGTGTGACTGTTTTCTAACATATGTTGTGCAAGTGCTGTGTTTTTCTTTTCCTTTCTTATGTTCGCTTCGTGTTCTGCTAAACGGATTCCCAGTGTTCTTTTCGTTGTACCTATATATATTTTGTTGCAGTCTACATTTTATCCTCCCATGCATTTCACTTCGTACACCACGTTGATTTGTTGGTAGGTTTCGATCGGACTTTTAGTTTTTGTGAAGATTGTGGACAGTGTGCAATTTGACTTGTACGCCAGAGTTATGTTTTTCTTATGTTCGTTTATGTTGTGGTTGAATTTGTCCGTCAACTTAGGTATGTATGTAACGCTAAAGTATTGTTTTGTTTCAGTTGTTGTTGCGGTGGGTGTTATTTTATTTTCTTTGTTGTTTACTTCTGTTAATTTTTGTTCTATTCGAGTTTTTTTAAGGTGACTGGGGTAATTGTTTGTGAGGATTTTGTAGATTTTCTTTGTATTTTCATCTAAAAATTGTTTGTGGGGTTATGGTCAGTATTTTATTTATCAAATTTTTTGCTGCGTTAATTTTATATTTCATGGGTTGCGAGGACAGAAAATTTATTATTCGTCCAGACGATATAGGCTTGGAGTACCAGTCAAGTAATATTTCGTCATTTTTTCTATGGATGAGGATGTCTAAAAAGGGGATCTTGAAATTTTTTTCCCTTTCAATAGTAAATTGCAGCTTGTTGTGATACCGGTTTTAATGTTTTCAGAATAATATCTACGTCGTTTCGTTTCACTATCGCGAAGATGTCGTCCACGTGCTTAACTATGAATTTGATGTCAATGTTGTGAAGTTTCTTTAATTCCGAGATTGTATTATCCAATAAGTCGTCCATGATTATATCTGCTATAGTCGGGGAGAGGGGATTACCCATCGGCATCCCAAAACTTTGTGTGTAGATTTTGCCATCGTACATGAAATAATTGTTATCTTTAAGACAGAAGTTTAAGAGATCCAAAAACTTGTTTTTTGGTATGTTTGTTCTAGACATAATTTTCTCATTATTATTTTGATGGCTAGATATGTGGGAATGTTGGTGAATAACAACACCACGCCAAATGATACTAATAAGTCCTCATCACATAAACGCACCTTCTCTAATGTTTCTTTCAGTCTCAATGAGTTTCGTATGTTGTATTCCTCCGACGTTAAGTCACCTAAGAATTTTCCAATAAATTTTGACGGACCATAACACGGGACACTGACAGATGACGCTATAGGACGTAGGGGTAAGTTCGGTTTATAGATTTTTGGTAAACTATAGAGCCGAGGCGCAGTCGCTGCGGTGCAGGTAAGTTGTGTCTTTTCTTTAATATTTATATTTTTGTTTTTGTAAAGTTCGCCGACCAATTTATTATTCTGTTTTTGTAGTTTGTTATTATTTTGTTTCTTGCTATTCTATATGTGTTTTTGTCTCCTAGCAAGCTATTCATTTTTCCCCTATAATCTGTTTTATATATTGCTACTGTTTTGTTTCCTTTGTCTGAGAGTCTGTTATAATAATATCCTCCTTGTGTTTTTGTAAAAAGGCTTTTGTTTTGTCGAAAGTGTGAAGTATGAATTTTTCCACTGGGTTATGTTTTGATTGCCGTTTGTATTGCAATATTCTGTTGCTTAGCCTGCTTCTCTCCATTTCTTTTGTTCTCTCATCCTCTATTTGGTGTATTATTTGTTCCATTTCGGCAATAATTTTTATCGGCTGCAGACTGGTACTTGTTGTTGGGATTGTAAATTTCCTACCGAGAGAGAGCAACCATTTCATTTCTTCGGGAAAATGTATGTTGGTTTTGTTTATGAACCAGTCGCTGTTTACACAGATACCCAGATTTTGTAATTGTTTATATTTTAGCCTCTCCAATTTCTGTGCTTGTATTGTTTCCTGTTCTTTTGCAACTCTCTTGCTTAGAAGGGTTTGGTCGGAAAAGAAAGAGTTTAAATCGATTTCACTAAGGTTGCGCTTTAATTGTCGTTCAGTATACCCCATTTGGTCTCTTGTAGATTTGATGTTTATATTTGTCTGTGTGATTTCTATGTTCAGTAATTTTTTGAGAAATAATCGTTTCGCCTTCTCTATTTGTTGCTTTATATTTGGTGATGTGGTTTCTATTGTTATTCTCGTTGCTGCATTTGTCAAGTGGTTGGGTATTATATCGTATTTTCTGCATTCCAGTAAGAATTTTAGTTGTGCTGTTAGTCTTGTTAGTTTTTGTTTTTGTTTGCTGTAATGCTTTAGGTTCATGCATGTATGCTCCCCGTATTTATACTTCATATGTTTGTAGTAATGTCTCATGTTCCCTTGTTTCCTCCTTCGTTGATGTTAAAATAAAATAAACAAAAACATCTTTATCGGCAGGCTCTCCGTTTTCATTCTAGTTTCTAGGTTTCATATATAGAAAATTTGGTTTAAAATCTAAACCGAAATAGAAAATGTTTGCACACAGCGAAATGTGGTGTTGATTCAAACTCAACTTATGAAAGCACATTTACATGCGTGGCTGTAGCTGAGTGTGCAAAACTGTTTGATACAATTGGATGCTACTAAGGCTGTCCGGGTTCAATCCTCATCAGACGGAGCATGAAATTTTATTTTTTATTTTTTATTCTTAATTGCGAAAATGTTTGGGTCTAAAATTTAAACCGAACTGTTTAAATTCTAAACCCAACATATGTGTCCTCTTTTTTTTTTAATTTAGGTTTGTATTTGAAACTGAATTTATGTAGTTTGGTCATATATGTAGTCCAAAAACTTTTAAAATTAA